>NC_056735.1:674551030-674630844 GCF_019279795.1 Protopterus annectens
TTGCATATTAAACAGGCGCCTCCTTTACTTGGACCTAAGTCTCGATCAATGCCTAAAAAACAATGCCCAGGCCACCTGCTCAGGCCTCTATGCCTAAAAAACAAATAAGAATGGCTGAAGATCTAATAACTCTAATCAGGGGTAGCCAACCTCCCCTTCTAAGAGGCCTAGGACTGAAGTTGATTATGAATCTTCTGATCAGGATTCCTTTTTTTCTGATTCTTCTGATCTGGATTTGCCCTTATCTACTTATGAAGATTCTGATGCAGAGGACTCCATTCCCTTTGCTTCCCCTCCTGAGGATTTTTCTTTTGAAGAAACCTTACATACTTTCAATGGAGCATTTCCACTGGGAAAGCCAGGATTTTTCTGATTCAAAAGAGGCTTAGGGATTTCCTTCTCCTACCTCAGCATAGGCCTTTAGCTATTCCTCCTGCACTAGACATTGTTGCTTTTTCGGGATCTAGTTTGGCCCCTGATTCCCTGCCTCCTGATCCCAGAAAACCTGACAGATGCTACAAGGTCACTGAGTCCCACAAGTTCCTTTTAAAAATCCTATTGCAGATCCAGAGACTATTTCACAGGGGCCCAAGGGCATTAAAGCTTCTACTGCTAAAAATCCTACCCCTTCTGATAGACTCCAGGGCGCTGGATATATGGGGTAAGAAGGTTTACACTTTTATGCACCCTTGGCCATCAGGGCTTTAAACTGCCAGTTTCATATGTTAAGTATCAGCAACATGTTACTGGACTGCTTAAACAGAAAATGATTCCTGACTGTGTGGAAAATAAAGAATTACAGGATTTAATGCATTCTGCTGAACAAGTTGGAAAACATCCTTTGCAATGTGGTTTTGATTCATTAAGAGGCATATTACAGGGCTGCTGTTATTGGGTCTGTGCTCAGAAGGCATGCTTGGCGCAAGCAGAAATCTTTGCCTGATCATGTTGATGCTAAATTGTTGGATGCTCCTTTAAATCAGGACCGCTTGTTTGGCAACAAGGCTGAGGAAGTTCTTAAAAAGATGGAAGATGAAGCTAAATCTATGTAAACTGTTAGATTTTTTTTACAAGTTCAGCCTCCTCCATTTAGTAGGCACTGGCCCACTAAGAATTGGCCCTTTCCAGCCCTTTCCAGGTCTTCTCAAGCCAAACCCAGACACAGCAAAAAAACAGGTTTCAGTCCCAGGGACACACACAACTAAGCAGTGGGGGGCCTCCACTTCCAAATCTTGGAATAATAAGACTCTCCCCTATGGTAAACTGTCTCAATGACTTCCTTTTAAAATTTCCAAGCACTTCTCAACGGACTGCCCTTTTGGGGCGAAAGATTGCTCTTCATGCAAAGAATTGGGAACTAATTACCCAGGACAAATGGGTTTTAAATAGTGTCCCAGGGATACAGATTTCACTTCCACGTATTGCCAACACCAAGCGGGTGGCCGGACCTACCCCCAAATCAGTGGGCAGAGGCCCAAAAACAAGTACTTTCTCTCTTAAGCATGGGGGCTATTCATCTGGTACCAGAAGAGGAAAAGGGACGAGGTTTCTACTCGAGACTTTTCCTGCTACCCAGAAAAAACAATTCATGGCGTCCTATCCTGGACTTGTCTACTCTAACCTTTTTGGAGATTCCAAAATTCAAGATGCTGACTCTTCACCAATTACTTCCTATGCTAGGCAAAGATGCCTGTTTGACAACACTAGATTTAAAAGAAGCATACCTGCACATCCCAATCTGTGAATCTTGCAGAAGATAACTACGCTTCAAAGCAGGCTACATGCACTATCAGTTCTCTGCACTGCCCTTTGGCTTATCTACTTTGCCCAGGGTATTCACAAAGTGCCTAGCTCCAGATTTTGCAGGCAAAGAAATACTCAAATATACCCATACCTGGATGATTGTCTTAATTCAGGCAGAAAGCCAGAACATGCATTTGAATCATCTGGCCTTTGTACAAAGGGTTCTAACTTGTCTGGGTTACACCATAAACGAAAATAAATCACACCTGGTACCCTGTCAACAAATGATATTCCTGGGGGCAAGCTTGAATACAACTTCCCAGATGGCTTACCTCATGCCAAAGAAACAAATTTATTTGACAACCTACTTCAAACAAGTGGCCACAAAAACCCTGCTATCTGCAAGACAAATACTGCAAGACTTTGGGTTCATGGCCTCCTGGATTCTTCTAATACGGTGTGCAAGACTGCATATGAGGAAACTACAGTGGTATCTAAAAAGCATATGGTGTCGACTTTCTCAAGACTTGGAAACAAAGATTCCTATCATGTCTTGCCTCTGCCTAGAGTTCCTTTGGTGGGCAGAGGCCTGCCACCAAAACAAGGGAATACCTTTCACACCATCCCCTGCCGCCCAAACCCTAACAGTCGCATCAGACTATGCATGGGGGGGGCTCACCTGCATTCAGGGCAAATGGAACCCAAGTCAAATGCACCTGCATATCAATCAAAAAGAAATGTTAGCTGTACAGAATGCTCTGACGGCCATAAAGGACCACATTCTTCCAGGACAACTAATGGTAAAGACGGACACCACCACTGTTATGTGGTACCTAAACGAGCAGGGGGGTACACATTCTTACCCCCTCTGCAGACTAGCCATGGCATTGTGCAACACAGCCTTGAGCTACCAAGTGCACGTACAAGCTCCATTCCTATCAGGAAAATTAAATACACTGGCAGATGGATTAAGCAGAAACCTCATGGACCCACACAAGTGGAAACTGGAACCAAGGATTTTCGACATGTTGACCAGCAAATGGGGGAGCCCAGATATAGACCTGTTTGCCTCTCCCCAGAACTACCAATGGACAAATTTTGCACAAGGACTCCCCACAAACAAGCCTGGAAAGTGGATGCTCTCTCCTTCAGCTGGAAAAACCTATCCGTCTATGCCTTACCCCCTCTGCCTCTGCTCTCCAAAGTACTACTAAAAGTCAAACGGGACAAACCAAGGATGATTTTGATTGCTCCAGACTTGCCGCGCCAACACTGGTACCCCCTCCTGCACAGTGTTATGGTTATCTCCATGGCACCTGCCTCAGACTACTTCCGTGCTGTCTCAGCAGGAGAACCGGATTCTGCACCCTCAGCTTCTAACACTGAACCTTGCAGCCTGGCTAATTACTTTATCTCTCATTTACCATCCATCAGCAAACCTGTGATGGATATCATTTTAGAGGCAAGGATGCCTAGTACTATAAAATCTTATGCTGAAAAATGGAAGATTCTGCGCCTGGAACCAGTCTCAAGGGATGAGCACAGCAGCACCCAGTTTACCTCAGATTTTACAATACTTAACTGAGATACTTCACAGGGGCCTGTCTTTTTCCTCCATCAAAATTCATGCCTCAGCCATTTCAGCTCATTACAACACAGAGCCACCAATTTTCTCTCCTCCACTGCTCAAGCAATTCCTCAGAGTGGCCAAAAATTGGAGACCACCCAGGAGAGCTCCAACCCCAGCCTGGGACCTTAACTTTGTCTTGGGGAAACTCACTCTACCTCCTTTTGAGCCAGCTGCTACTGCAGAGTAAAAATTTCTTTCTTGGAAAACAGCTTTCCTTTTAGCAGTCACTTCAGCTAGAAGGGTATCTGAATTACAGGCCCTTATGGCAGTGGAGCCTTTCATCTTTCATGCGGACATGGTGTGTCCCTCAGAACCAATCCATCCTTCATGCCCAAGGTGGTATCCAGTGTGGATCTTAATCAGTCCATTCATTTGCCAACCTTCTTTCCCAATCCACAGAATAAAGGGGAAAGGATACTGCATTCCTTAAATGTGCACAGACAACTTGGGTTCTACTTGGACAGGACTAAACCTCAAAGGAAATCTGACCAACTGCTGGTGGCGTTTGCTGCAGGGGAAGAGGGGAGGGCTATTTCAAAGCAAACCAGTTCTAAATGAATAAGCCATTGCATTAATTTCTGCTATAAGCACCATGGAAAACCTATCCTCCAAAGGATCAGATCTCCCTACACCAGTGCTACATCTACCTCTACAGCCTTTCTCAGAGGCGTCCCTACCAGGGACATCCTAGAAGCTGCTACCTGGAGTTCTGTACATACCTTCACCAAGCATTATCATTTGCCAATTTTTTCTAAATCCAGAGCTGAATTTGCCACTGCAGTCTTGCAGGGCCTTATAGCTCACCCTAATGCTATCTAAATTCCTCCTCCCAACCATAGCTTTGGGAATCTACCCAAATGTAATGACTGCAACAGTGAAAACACTAAGAACATAGTACAGTTGTGTACACTTACCATAAATGTAGATGTTCGAGTGTATTCACTGTTGCAGTCCTGGTTACCCTCCCTCCAGCCCCCTAATTTCTTTTGGCTATACCTCTACTTTCCTTTACTATGCTTAAAAGCCTTTTTGGTGTATTTGCTTTTTTGTTGGAGGTATATCTTTGTGCTTTTAGATTTAATTGCTTCCCATTAAGGGGGCACCTGACATCTGGGGCAAGTAAAACTGATGTAATCGCGTCGGCTGCATGTTTTATACCCCTGACGACTTGACATCATGGAAGAAGGGACAGCAACTGACGCAGGACTCGAGACTTAATCAGGCCGACTGAGGGCTATCTGAAAGCAGATAATCCACATGGAATGACTGCAACAGTGAATGCACTTTAACATCTACAGTTATGGTAAGTGTACACAACTGTACTTTTTTCGTGTTTCACTGTTGCTGTCATCACGCTTAGGTAATCTGCATGCAGGTAGAACTCAGTTGGTCCGAATACCAGAGTCTTGGGATTTCTGCATCGGATGCTGCTGCCTCTTCCATGATGTCAGGTCATCACGGGTATAAAACATGCCGCTAATGTCATTACATCAGGTTTTCTAGCTGTGTGGGAGCCCGAAGCAGAAGCAGTTCCCAAGTGCCGGTTGGCTGCTACCTGAAATTTTCATTTTTCGAGTTTCAAGCCTCAAGTCTTCTAAAGCGAAGTACCCCATTGGGGATCCGTTTTTCTTGCTCTAACCAATGTCAGAAAAAGTTAACAACTGTCTTGCCTGTGGAAAGCAAATACCTCAGATTTTCATTCTTACTGCGTCACTTGTTTAGGTCCAGACCACAAAGTTCCTCGCTGTCAGTTTTGTGCCATGTTCAACGGCGAACTATTCGTCGGGCTATCTTTGTCGCTAAATTCTTTCGCTCTCGTTCTCCGTATTCCGAAATGGCTTTGATAAGCCATCCGACTACCGATCTTCCGAAAAAACATATGTCTAAAAACAGAGAAGACCACATAGGTCCAAAACTGCCGACAATGTTTCCGTTAAGCTAGTCGCCAGTCCGCTTTCGCAGCCCCTGATACCTGCTTCTACAGATACGCAGGCCTCTACTGAGACCCATTTGGAGTCCGGTTTACCGCAAGATGCTTCTTCGACTGTGGAACCTGCGGATGTTTTTACCTTGGATGGGTCCAGAGCCGCTGTGCAGGCACCGGCTTCTGAGGGTGTATTCAGACCTTCCGATGTTTGTATTAAACAGACTGCTTCGTTTTCGTTTCTGACTAAAACTATCGAATTTCTCAGGCCCAGAGTTCGCACTACACCTAGGAAACAGACCAAAGCGCATTCTCAAGCTCCCATGCCACAGAAATAAATGCTTAGAATGGCTGAAGACCTTATTACTTTAATTAGGGGAAGCCAGCCTTCCCCCTCTAAAAGACAAAGAATTGATTTTCCTTCTGATTCTACAGACAGTCTGATGACTCTGACCCCACTGATTACCAGGACATACCCTTATCTACCTGTGATGATTCGGATGCATAGGATTCCATTCCCTCTGCTTCCCCCGCAGAGGACTTTTCTTTCGGTGAAACCTTGCATACCCTAAGATAGCATTTCTGCTGGAAATGCCAGGACTACCAACAGTCCAAAAAGAGACTCGGGGAATTTTTAGACTTGCCTCAGCACAGGCCTCTAGCTAATACCCCCTGTCCTGGATATTGTAGATGAGATTTTCATACTTTACCACCAGCTCCTAGAAAGGCTGACAAGTACTACAGAGAACCTGACTCTCACAAATTTCTCTTTAAAAATCCCACTGCGGATCCAGAGACCATTTCCCAGGGACCTAAAGGTATTAAGGCTACTACAGCCAAAAACCCTACCCCTTCGGACAGGGATTCTAGGGCTTTAGACAGATGGGTGAGAAGGTATATACTTCTGCAACGCTTGCAATCAGGGCTTTAAATTGCCAGTTTCATATGTTGAAATACCAGCAGCTTATTATGGAACTAATTAAGCAAAAAATGTTGATTCCTGATTGTGCAGAAAATATTTACAAGAGTTAATGCATTCTACAAACCAAGTTGGTAAACATACTTTGCAGTGTGGTTTTGATGCCTTAGAAGCATCTTGCAAGGCTGCTGTCGGTCTGTTCTGAGAAGACGTGCTTGGTTGAAGGAACAAATCTTGCCAGACCATGTCAAAGCAAAATTGCTAGATGCTCCATTAAACCAAGAATGTTTGGCACAAAAGCAGAAGTTCTTAAAGCTGGAGGAAAAAGCTAAATATTCAAACTGTTTAAGATTTCTTACAGGTGCAGCCACCTAGATTCAATAGACATTGGCCTTCAAAAAACTGGTCCTTTCCAGTCCCTCCTAGACCTTCAGTCTAAACCCAGGGGCAACAGACCACAAAGACTACAGTCTCAGGGTATGCATAGATCTAAACAATGGAGTGCTCCCACCTCAAAAACAGGAAGTGGTAAGCCGCCCTCTTATGGAAAAAGTTCACAATAACTTGTCCTTCATCCTTCCCATTTATGGCCAAGTAACTTGCACCCCTAGGAGGAAAACTCGTCCTGCATGCAAAAAACTGGAAGTATATTACTCATGACCAATGTGTCTTAAACATTGTATCCCAGGGATACAGATTCTACTTCCACTCACTGCCATCCCCAAGTGGATTGCCAGACCTTCCTCCAAACCAGTGGGCAGAGGTCCAAATGCAAGTACTTTCTCTTAGTTTCAGGGCTATTCAACATGTTCCCTCAGAGCAAAGGGGGGCAGGGTTTCTACTCCAGACTGTTCCTGGTGCTCAGAAAAGAGAACTCCTGGCACCCTATCCTGGATCTGTCCATTCTCAACACCTTCCTGGTGGTACCAAAATTCAAAATGCTTACACTCCAGCAGCTGCTTCTTATGCTAGCCAAACTTTTGGCTGGTCACTCTAGACTTAAAAGAAGCTTATTTGCACATCCCCATAAGGGAATCTTGCAGGAAATGTCTGTGTTTCAGGGCAGGCTCTGTGCACCATCAGTTCTCTGTACTTCCCTTTGGCTTATCTACTGCACCCAGGGTATTCACAAAGTGCCTGTCTCCAGCCATTGCATAATGCAGGCAGAGAAATATTCATATTTACCCATACTTGGACGATTGCCTGATTCAGGTGGAGAGTCAGGAATTGCTACTTTCAGCACCTGACATTTGTAAAGAGAATCCAAACTTCTCCGGGGTATACCATCAGCGAAAAGCAATCACAGCTGGTACCCAGCCAGAAGATTGTATTCCTTTGAGCAAGTTTGAACACAACTTCCCAGGTGGCATTCCTCACTCCAGAAAAGCAGGTTTATTGACGAATTACTTCAAACTTCTGACGACTCAAACCCAGCTATCTGCAAGAAAAAGACTGCAAGCCCTATGGTTCATGGCCTCATGCATTCTCTTAATTCCATATGCAAGACTGCATATGAGGAAACTTCAATGGTACTTGAAAAGTCTTTGGTGTCAATATTCTCAGGACCTGGAAACAGTGATTCCTGTCATTCCTTGCCTAAGGACAGAGTTCCTTTGGGCAGAGGCTTGCAACCACAACAAGGGACTCCCTTTCACTCACCCCCTGCTGCCCAAACCCTGACAGACACATCAGACTATGCATGGGGGGCTCACATGGTAGGCAAATGCATTCAAGGCAAATAGAGCCTAGGACAAATTCACCTGCATATCAATCAAAAAGAAATGTTAGCTGTACAAAATGCACCGACAGCCTTCAAATACCTTATCCTTCCAGGGCGACTCTTGATAGACAGACAACACCACAGTTATGTGGTATATAAACAAGCAGCGGGGAACTCATTCCTACCCACTCTGCAGGTTAGCCATGGCTCTGTGGAACACAGCCTTGAGCAATCAAGTGCACCTGTAAGCTCAATTCCTGCCAGGCAAACAAAATTGACTGGCAAATGACTTGAGCAGAAATCTTATGGACCCACACGATTTGAATCTGGAACCCAACTCATTCAAACTTCTAATCCAAAGGTGGGGGACACCAGAGGTGGACCTCTTTGCTTCCCCCCAAAACCATCAATTGTGCAAATTTTGCACCAGAACTCCCCAGAGTCAAGCATGGAAAGTGGATGCCCTATCCTTTACATGGGAAAACCTCTCAATCTGTACCTTTATCCCCTCTGCCCCTACTCTCAAAAGTACTAGTCAAGATCAAACAGTACAGGCCAAGGACAATCCTTATTGTACTAGACTGGCCACGCCAGCACTGGTACCCACTCCTATGCAGTCTGAAAGCAGTGCACCCTGGCACCTGCATCAGACCCCCTCTCTGCTGTCCCAGCAGGAGGGACAGATTTTGCATCCTCAGCTGCATACCCTGAACCTGGCAGCCTGGCTTATTCCCTGAATACATCACCAGCAACCCTCAAACAGGTGCTGGATGTCATCCTTGAGGCCAGGAGGCCTAGTACTAGGAAATCCTATTCAGAAAAGTGGAAAAAATACTGTTCTTGGAGCCAGTCTTGGGGGAAGGGACACAGCCGTTCCCACCGTACCTCAAATCCTAGATGATCTAGCAGAGCTACTCCACAAAGGCCTATCTTTCTCATAGATTAAGATTCATGCCTCTGCCATCTCGGCTCATTACAATACTGAGCCACCCTTCTCTCACCCTCTGATCAAAACCGTTCCTGAGAGGAGCTAACAATTTGAGACCCCCAAGGAGAGCTCCCACTCCTACCTGGTACCTTCTCTTTGTACTAGAAAAGCTCATGCTTCCCCCTTTTAAGCCTGCTGCTACAGCAGAGTTAAAATTCCTCTCTTGGAAAACAGCCTTACTTCTAGCCATCACTTCAGCAAGAAGAGTGTCTGAGTTACAGGCTCTTATGGCAGTGGAACCTTTCATGATCTTCCATGCGGACAGTGTTTTCCTCAGGACTAACCCATCATTTATGCCCAAGGTGGTATCCAGTGTGGTTTTTAACCAATCCGTCCATTTTACCAACCTTTTTTCCTAATTCTCAGAGTAAAGGGGAAAGGATCCTGCACTCCTTGGACGTGCACACAGCTCAGGTTCTACCTTGAGAGGACTAAACCTTTCAGAAAATCTGACCAGCTGCTAGTCAGCTTTGCTACAGGGCAGAGGGCAAGGTAATTTCAAAGTAAACCATTTCCAAATGGATAGCACACTGCATCCATTTCTGCTACAAACACCATAGAAAACCTAACCCACAGGGGATCAGAACTCATTCCAGTAGGGCTATCTCAACCTCTACAGCATTTCTCAGGGGAGTCCCTACTAGGGGCATCCTGGAAGCTGCAACCTGGGGTTCTGTACACACCTTCACCAAGCATTACCACTTGCCTATCTTTTCTGAATCCAGAGCTGGATTTGCCACAGCAGTCTTAAAAGGCCTGCTAGCCAGCCCTAATACTTCTTGACTGCCTCCACCCTTCCTCAGCTTTGGGAATCAACCCAAGTCTGACTGCAACAATGAAACCCTAAGAACGTAGTACAGCTGTGTACAATTACCATAAATGTAGATGTTTGAGTGTATTCACTGTTGCAGTCCTGGTTACCCTCCCTCCAGCCCCCTGACTTTTCTGTACTTTCTACCTATCCTCTTTTTTGGCCATATCTTATGGCAATTGTTTACTTTTTACTGGAAGTGTTCCACACCATGTAATTGCTTCCTATTTTGGGGGCTCCGAACATCTAGGGCAAGAAACTGATGTAATGGCGTCTGCTGCATGTTTTATACCCCGTGACGACTGGACGTCGTGGAAGAGGCGACTGCATCCAATGCAGAAATCCCAAGACTCCGGTATTCGGGCCGACTGAGGGCTACCAGCAGGCAGATAAACCCAAGTGTGATGACTGCAGCAGTGAATACACTCCAACATCTACATTTATGGCAAGTGCACACAGCTGTACTTTATACCACCAGTGGCTAGTCCTGCCACTCTTGATGTTCATAGTGTTTCACTGTTGCAGTCATTACACTTGGGTTATCTGCCGGCAGGCTACCCACAGTCGGCCCAAGTTCCAAAGTCTTGGTCCGGCGTCGGTTGCTGTTGCCTCTTCCCTGACGTCAGTGTGCCAGGGGTATAAAAGATGCAACTGACGCCATTTTCTTCAGTCTTTCTTGCCATGCGGTGCCCGAAGCAAAAGCAGTTCACAAGTGCCGGTCGGCCGACTCCTGAGATTTTCGAAATTGAGTTTCAGACCTACATAGCTTACAATTAAACCCACTACAGCAGCCAAGGCAAAGTTAAAAACACCATTAAAGACAAGGAAACAAGTACAGCATTCTACTGAACAGTCATCCATTCCAAAGAAACAGATGCTTAAAATGGTCGAAGACCTAATTACTTTAATCAGGGGTTCCCATCCCTCTCCTGACAAAAGGCCTAAGCAAGACACTGAGTATTCCTCTGACCAGGTTTCTATTTCCTCTGATTCCTCTTCTGATCAGGGATACTCTCCCTCCCTATGAGGACTGTGATGCAGAAGAGTCTGTACCTTCAGCCTCCCCGCCTGAGGATTATTCTTTTGGGGAAACCCTGCACACCATGAGGGAGCATTTCCATTGGGAGAGCCAGGATTATTCAGAATCCAAGAAAAGGCTCAGAGACTTTATTTTATTGCCCCAGCACAGGCCCCTGGCTATTCCCCCTGTGCTTGATATTGTTGATGTTTTCTCCGAATCCATTCTGACTCCTGATTCTTTACCCCTTGCACCAGTCAAGCCAGACAGGTACTACAGAGTCCCTGACTCTCATAAATTTCTTTACAAAAACCCTGCTGCAGATCCAGAAACAATTTCTCGGGGTCCTAAAGGGGTTAAGGCTTCCACTGCTAAAAATCCTGTCCTCTCAGATTCCAGAGCTCTGGACAGATGGGGGGAAAAAAGTTTACACTTCTGCTACTTTAGCTGTAAGTGCCAGTTTCCCATGCTTAAATATCAACAGTATCTCAAATAAGGAAATGCAGGATTTATTGCATACAGCTGAACAAGTGGGAAAGCATACTTTACAATGTGGTTTGATTCATTAGAGGCTTCTTGTAGAGCCTCAGTTACAGGCTCTGTTATTCAAAGGCATGCTAAGTTGAAAGAACAAAGTTTACCTGACCATGTTAAAGTAAAATTATTGGATGCTCCACTACAGCATGATACTTTGTTTGGTGTTAAGGCAGAAGAGGTGTTAAAGAAAATGGAGGATAAAGCAAAATCAATGCAGACAGTAAAGGATTTCTTACAGGTTCAACCACCTAGGTTTAGCAGAAACTGGCCTTCAAAAAAATTGGTCCTTTCCGGTGTCAGACATGCCACAAAGAGGCAGATACAGATGCCCAAGAGACAGATCTCGGCCCCAAGGCTCCTACAGACCTAAACAATGGGGTGCTTCAGCCCCCAAAGGAGGGGAAGACAAATCACAACCTTATAGGAAACAGTCCCAATGACTTCCCTCTACAGATGACAAGCTCGGCAGCACCCCTAGGGGGAAAGCTAGCACTTTTCTCAAAAAATTGGCACGTAATCACCCAGGACAAATGGGTACTGAATATTGTTTCTCAGGGTTACAGGTTCCACTTTCACAAGCTTCCAAAATCAAGAGGTATGCCGGACCTGCCACGAAACCAATGGGCAGAGGTGCTAAAACAAATTGCTGCTCTCATGGACATGGGAGCTATTCAGAGTACCACAGCAAGAACAGGGGCAAGGATTTTACTCAAGACTTTTCTAAGTACCCAGAAAGGACAAAGCCTGGAGACAAGTACTGGACCTGTCAGTCCTAAATACTTTCCTGGATGTTCCAAAATTCAAAATGTTAACACTACTGCAGCTTCTACCCATGCTGGGCAAGAAGGCTTGGCTAGTTACTTTGGACCTCAAGGAGGCATACCTGCATGTCTCAATCAGACAAACTTGCGGAAGATACCTCAGATTCATAGCAGGCTCAATGCATTACTAATTCATAGGTTCATAGGTTCATAGGTTTATACTAGGCTATCTGCCCTAAGGCATTTATAAGCCTAGCCCAAATTTTTGTGGCTTACGCCACCCCTTATATGAAAAAATACTGTGCCCATTAGTTTGTTGTGCCTCTGTCCAGCAGTGACACAGATATGATTCCCGGGGTAAACCTACGATCTCCCATCCACAGGTCTAGATTTCTCTTGAACAGAGTCAGCGAGGTGCTCTGCCTCACATGGACCGGGATTTTATTCCACAGCATAGGGAGTCTCTGAGTGATAAATCTATCCCTCCAGCACGTCCTATTTATAGCCGTGCTAAGGTTTAAGTCGCTTGCTCAAGTGGTTTTGGTGGATTTGGATTTTTTGAGGTGGAGCATGTCCATTAATTCCGGGTTGGACATGGCCTTGTATGTCAGGCACATGTCACCTCTGAGCAGACGGTATGCGACTGAATAGAGCTGGAGTTTCTTCAATCTGGCAGCATATGACAGATTTTGGAGTCCCTTTATCCTTTTGGTGAGGAACTTTTGGGGTCTCTCCAATTGCTGCAGATGTCGGGTGAGATACATCCCGAATGGGGCATTGTACTCGATCATTGGTCTGATAAGTGAAGAGTACAGTGGAACAATGACCTCACTAGATCTGGATGTGAATCCCTTCATGATCAGGTGGGCAATGTAGAAGGTCTTTCTAACCACTTTAGCAATGTGAGTGTCAAAAGAAAGGCCACTGTCAACCTGGGTCCCCAGATCCCTGATAACCTCTTCTGTGCTTAGTGGATTGCCACCTATATGGTAGCTTGGGGTTACCTTGTTTTTCCCGAAGGGTATGACTATACATTTTTGGCGTTTAACTTCAGGCCATGGCTCTGGCACCAGCTATCTGTTTCCGTGAGTCCCTTCTGAAGGATATCCATGTCCTTTGCACTTTCCACTATGGCCCAGTTTGCAGTCGTCTGCAAACTTTGTCAGCCAAAGTCCTCCCATGTTGGCCTGTACTTCTGAGAAGTAGATGCCAAACAATAGGGGCCAAGGACCGAGCCCTGTGGGACACCACTTGTGACCGGCTTGGAGTCAGACACAGCGCCAGCAACTCTAACCCTGTGGGTTCTGTCCTTAAGCCAGTTTGCAACCCATCTTGTGACATATGGGTTTACATTTAAGCTGGTAAGTTTTTCTACAATACCCGAGTGGGGTATTGTGTCGAAAGCCTTTGCAAGGTCAAGGTAGGCTGTATGGACTGCCTTTTCCTCATCAATGGCCTTGGTGACTGTTTCAAAGAAGTCGACCAAGTTCAAAAGGCATGATCTTCCCTTGACAAAGCCAAACTGGGTCGGGTCCAATGTCTGCAAGTCCCTATATCTTTGTTTATGAGCTCCATTATGATCCTCTCCATAGCTTTGCAGACTAGACTTGTTAAGCTTATGGGGCGGTAATTACCAGGGTCCGTGAGGCGCCGCCTTTGTGGAGTGGGACCACAGTTGCCGACGCCACTCCTTGGGCATGTATCCTGTGGTAAGGCTGAGATTAAACAGCTGCCTTACGTGCGGTGTTAATTCCTCATTTAGCTCGTGTAGCACACAGCCGGGGACACCATCCGTCCCATTGATGCTGTGTTTTTAGCTTTAGAGAGAGCAGCTTTCACCTGCGCATTTGAGATGTTCGGGAGGCTACACTCGGCTGGGATAGTTATCTCTCCTTTAGGGGGGGAGAGGGGGTGAAGTTTGCACTGAACCTGTCTGCCAGTATGTTGGCAATGTCTGTGGGTTCAGTGATTTTTGTATCATTTTGGACTAATTCTGAGCATATCTGGGAGTTTCCACCCAGGTTCCTAACATAGCTGAAAAAGGCCTTATGATTTTCCTTTGAATCCATGGCAATTTTTCTCTCAAAATTGGCCTTAGTTGATTTTATGAGTGCTCGTATTTTTTTACTAATAATGATCAGGGGTGACTTCCCTTTTATGGATTTTGTTCTATCATGTAATAGCTTTCTCCTCTTATTGTAAAGTTTGTTAATGGCTGGGGTCCACCAGACTGGACGTTTGCCCTTTGTGGAAAGAGTCTTGGTTTTATTTGGGATTGCCTGATCCATGCAGTCCTGGAGGTGTTCATAGAAGGCATTTGTAAGGGCTTCCAGAGCTTGGGTTGTGGTTTCCTCTGGCTCAGGGGCCTTGAAGGATACCACACCAGTCTTGAGTAGTGTGAAGTTTGCTTTAGAGAAGTTCTTCACTATGGTCTTTTTGTTTGGGGTGGGGGCGGGATGTGGATTTCCAGTGAGATTAGTTTATGATCAGATCTCACCAATGAGGGATATACTTCCGGTGTGGAGCATTTTGTCCCCATGTTTGTGACAATGAGATCTAGTATATTTTCTCCTCTTGTGGAACAGTGACTAGCTGTTCCATGGCATTTGAATTTATGAACTCCAGGAACCGTTGGGCTAGAAAGTTAGGGCTTGAGTAATGTTCCCAGTCTATATTCGGGTAGTTGAAGTCACCCAATATGATGGTGTTTGGAGATACATTTATACCCTCCAGTGTCTTCAGGAAGGCTGTGTGGGGTTCCTGAGTTTGAGAGGGTGGCCTGTAGCATGCTACAATTTGTAGAGCAGTTTTGCCTATGGTTAGTTGCACCTGGATGGTTTCCGAAGCTTATGCGTTGCCACCAACCTGGAGGTGTGGGTATCCTTTATGAATATGGATACACCCCTCCTTTTGTGGTGTGGTCCGGGTTTTGGGGCCGGAACGCATGATATGAGGTAAAACCTAATAGTGCCGGGTGCTCTCAGGAGCCTTGAACCAGGTTTCAGTTACAGCACAGACATCGATGTTCTCCATACTGAGAAGGGCCTCGAGTGCGTGCATTTTGAGATTTAGACTTCTGGCATTGAGCAGCATTACCCTCAGTTTCTTCCCATTTTTGTTTTCTAGGGTGGTAGGTTTAGAATTTGAGCCTAGCCTAAAAAGGGCACTATGGGGTGGCAAGAGCCCCAGCCAATATCCGGAATCCCAGGGGTGACAGGTGCAAGCCGCCCTTGCGAAGCAGCGTGGCTTGTCAAGCATGTCATCCCAGGCAGACAGACACTGGATCCCCTTTGAATGACACCAGACATTAAGCCAATTGTTAAAGCTGATCATCTTGTCTCTATATTGTGGCATCATTCTTGGTGAAGGAAGGATACTGCTCAGGGTTAGGGTCATACCTGCCTGGGCTACATAATCAGAGAGCTCCTCTGTCTCTTTTCATGTAGTCCAGGAGGTACGTCTCAGGTCGTTCACACCAGCATGGACAATGACTGTGTCATATTTGTACTTGCCGTGGAGTGACCCGAGTGCTTGTGTTATGTGGCGGATTCTAGCGCCCGATAGGCAGCTTACTGTGACCCTCTCCTTGTTCAGCCTGGTGAGTGGGACGTCAGTGTGTCTGACTATGGAGTCACCTATGACAAGTATGTTTGGTGTTGTATTTGGCCTTAAGGGCTGTGACTGCTTTGCACACTGCTTTTGTGGTTTATGTGTTGCTTGTGGGGTGTCTTGAGGTAGCAGTTGTTTGGGTGTCTGCTTTGGAGGCCTCTGCTGTTTAGGTAAATTTTTACTCAGAGCCTCCAAGTATGTCTTTGTGTGTTTATGTGTTAGATTCAGTGGAGTGGTAGCATTATGTGAGGCTGGTTTTGTGGTGTGTGTAGTTGCCTTCTCCTCCTGTCTGGTCTTGCCAGTCCTGAGTTGAGAGAGCTCAGCCTCCAGTTTGGCTAAATAGCTGCATCTCTCACAAGTATTTGTGTTATGTGGGAGGAGGAGAGGGTTGTCTGTGTACATGAGGCAGTTATAACATTGCCTCAAGATTCCCAGATTCACCAGCTGGACCGGAGAGGAGATTGACAACTGACCTTTGGACATGCTAGAATAATATTGGGAAATCCTTAATTGAAAACAAGGGCCAGTGGGGAGTGAGGGTG
This sequence comes from Protopterus annectens, assembly GCF_019279795.1. Taxonomy (NCBI): domain Eukaryota; kingdom Metazoa; phylum Chordata; order Ceratodontiformes; family Protopteridae; genus Protopterus; species Protopterus annectens. The sequence continues at coordinate 674,567,233 of NC_056735.1, forward strand.
TAGTGCTTTTAATTTTTAGTGCTGACTTATATAATTGCTTTAGTGAGCAAGTGCCAGGTAACTTGAGTGCAATGTGTTACAAGTAACTAAATGCAAAAGCGACAAACAGTAACTTTCTTTCAAGTGAAACAAGGAAATAAGTACAGTAAGCAATGCAGAAATCACTAGTGATCCACAGAAGCTGAGAAGTTGCGTATTAGGTGGAATTAGCTTCCAGGGAAATAACAAGCAAACAAACAACAAGCATATAAACAAAGCTAGATTCAGCAGGCCTGGATCTAGTCTATGCTAGAGCAAACAAGGTGAACCAATTTCAGTAAGATACAGTTCAAATATTTAGGCACTATAAACCTTTAACCAGAAATTCCCAGCTCAGAAGGGCAGAGTCCAGCCTCTTCTCCCACAAGAGTGCAGACCACGAACCTTCTTAATGTAAAATAACTGGCCTGAAGCCCAAGCGCCTAAACCAGAACTAATACACTTGGACACTGGGCTCTCAATCAGCAGTTCCCAACTTAGAAGGATGAAAGCTACCTGTCCTGCCACCACAGTGCTTGCCACAAACCTTCCTAATGTAAAACAACTGGTCTGAAGCCCAAGTGCTTAATCCAAAAGACTTGAATGATAGCTACACTTTAATCAAGTTACAACCAAGCAGTAATAAATACCATTGAATACTTTAGAGAATGTCTGGATTAGTGCTCAAGTTACACAAACAAAGCTAGATCCAGCAGGCCCGAATCCAGTCTATGCCACAGCAAACAAGGCGCACCAAATTCAGTAAGAAACAGTTCAGATATGCATGCACTATAAGCCTTTAACCAGAAATTCCCAGCTCAGAGGGCAGAGTCCAGCCTCTCCTCCCACAAGAGTGCAGACCACGAACCCTCTTAATGTAAAATAACTGGCTTGAAAGCCCAAGTGCTTAAACCAGAATTAATACACTTTTAGAATAACAGACACTGAGCCCTCAATCAGCAGTTCTCAACCTAGAAGGATGTAAGCTACCTGTTCTGCCACAACAGTGCAGACCACAAACCCTCTCAGTGCAAAACAACTAACTGGTCCGAAGCCCAAGTGTTTAAACCAAAAGGCTTAGAATGAGTTACACCAAGCAGTAATAAATACAATTGAGTATTTTAAGATGATGCAAAAGTAAAAAGAAGTAGGTAAAAACACAAGTACAGTAAAAGCAGATGATTTTTTTTTTTTTTTTTATTCCTGAACAAGTGCTGAGATCAAAGAAACAGATTTGAGTGCTGAAACTAGAAAACTGGCTAGTTATAAGAAAAAAAAACAAGCTAGAAGGCTTCCCTCAAACACAGAAGGGCTTGGGGGCTCAGAAGCCTACAAATAGTCTGTACCACTTAACAAGAAAGGCAGGAAATAAGCTTAATTTTTTTTTTTTTTCTATTTCCCAGATGCTCTCTTTGTACAAAGTAGGAGTGCCTGAAATCAGAATATGATCTCACTGCACTCAGTTGAGTGAGCAAATGAGATGGGCCCAGAGGCAGGCTGAGGGGCGGGCAGTTTCAATGCCACTAAGATTAACACCAAAACAAAATCAGGGTGGGTGGGAATAACTGAAGAGCAGAATAACTTCACTTAAAAATTCCTTCAACACTCCTTCATACACAGTTTAAATCAAATTAAATACTGTATAATACTGTATTTTTTAAAAAAAGAGCAGATAAAGGTACTTAAATTCTCTTATACGTCCAGTTGAATATAACCAAGTTCTTTGCTGGCCAAGCTGAAGTTTTAAAGCAGGAATTATTTCACATGCACCAGTTTAAATATGCAAGGACAGGAAATCAAAGAATGTGGCTACCCCCACACCTGTAATTACTAGCAAATAACAAAATTCAGCCAACACTAGCTACTGAAGAGCAGAATAACTTCACTTAAAAATTCCTTCAACACTCCTTCATACACAGTTTAAATCAAATTAAATACTGTATAATACTGTATTTTTTTTAAAAAAAGAGCAGATAAAGGTACTTAAATTCTCTTATACGTCCAGTTGAATATAACCAAGTTCTTTGCTGGCCAAGCTGAAGTTTTAAAGCAGGAATTATTTCACATGCACCAGTTTAAATATGCAAGGACAGGAAATCAAAGAATGTGGCTACCCCCACACCTGTAATTACTAGCAAATAACAAAATTCAGCCAACACTAGCTACTGAAGAGCAGAATAACTTCACTTAAAAATTCCTTCAACACTCCTTCATACACAGTTTAAATCAAATTAAATACTGTATAATACTGTATTTTTTTTTTTAAAAAGAGCAGATAAAGGTACTTAAATTCTCTTATACGTCCAGTTGAATATAACCAAGTTCTTTGCTGGCCAAGCTGAAGTTTTAAAGCAGGAATTATTTCACATGCACCAGTTTAAATATGCAAGGACAGGAAATCAAAGAATGTGGCTACCCCACACCTGTAATTACTAGCAAATAACAAAATTCAGCCAACACTAGCTACTGAAGAGCAGAATAACTTCACTTAAAAATTCCTTCAACACTCCTTCATACACAGTTTAAATCAAATTAAATACTGTATAATACTGTATTTTTTTTTAAAAAAGAGCAGATAAAGGTACTTAAATTCTCTTATACGTCCAGTTGAATATAACCAAGTTCTTTGCTGGCCAAGCTGAAGTTTTAAAGCAGGAATTATTTCACATGCACCAGTTTAAATATGCAAGGACAGGAAATCAAAGAATGTGGCTACCCCACACCTGTAATTACTAGCAAATAACAAAATTCAGCCAACACTAGCTACTGAAGAGCAGAATAACTTCACTTAAAAATTCCTTCAACACTCCTTCATACACAGTTTAAATCAAATTAAATACTGTATAATACTGTATTTTTTTTAAAAAAGAGCAGATAAAGGTACTTAAATTCTCTTATACGTCCAGTTGAATATAACCAAGTTCTTTGCTGGCCAAGCTGAAGTTTTAAAGCAGGAATTATTTCACATGCACCAGTTTAAATATGCAAGGACAGGAAATCAAAGAATGTGGCTACCCCCACACCTGTAATTACTAGCAAATAACAAAATTCAGCCAACACTAGCTACTGAAGAGCAGAATAACTTCACTTAAAAATTCCTTCAACACTCCTTCATACACAGTTTAAATCAAATTAAATACTGTATAATACTGTATTTTTTTTTTTAAAAAGAGCAGATAAAGGTACTTAAATTCTCTTATACGTCCAGTTGAATATAACCAAGTTCTTTGCTGGCCAAGCTGAAGTTTTAAAGCAGGAATTATTTCACATGCACCAGTTTAAATATGCAAGGACAGGAAATCAAAGAATGTGGCTACCCCACACCTGTAATTACTAGCAAATAACAAAATTCAGCCAACACTAGCTACTGAAGAGCAGAATAACTTCACTTAAAAATTCCTTCAACACTCCTTCATACACAGTTTAAATCAAATTAAATACTGTATAATACTGTATTTTTTTAAAAAAAGAGCAGATAAAGGTACTTAAATTCTCTTATACGTCCAGTTGAATATAACCAAGTTCTTTGCTGGCCAAGCTGAAGTTTTAAAGCAGGAATTATTTCACATGCACCAGTTTAAATATGCAAGGACAGGAAATCAAAGAATGTGGCTACCCCCACACCTGTAATTACTAGCAAATAACAAAATTCAGCCAACACTAGCTACTGAAGAGCAGAATAACTTCACTTAAAAATTCCTTCAACACTCCTTCATACACAGTTTAAATCAAATTAAATACTGTATAATACTGTATTTTTTAAAAAAAGAGCAGATAAAGGTACTTAAATTCTCTTATACGTCCAGTTGAATATAACCAAGTTCTTTGCTGGCCAAGCTGAAGTTTTAAAGCAGGAATTATTTCACATGCACCAGTTTAAATATGCAAGGACAGGAAATCAAAGAATGTGGCTACCCCCACACCTGTAATTACTAGCAAATAACAAAATTCAGCCAACACTAGCTACTGAAGAGCAGAATAACTTCACTTAAAAATTCCTTCAACACTCCTTCATACACAGTTTAAATCAAATTAAATACTGTATAATACTGTATTTTTTTTTTAAAAAAGAGCAGATAAAGGTACTTAAATTCTCTTATACGTCCAGTTGAATATAACCAAGTTCTTTGCTGGCCAAGCTGAAGTTTTAAAGCAGGAATTATTTCACATGCACCAGTTTAAATATGCAAGGACAGGAAATCAAAGAATGTGGCTACCCCACACCTGTAATTACTAGCAAATAACAAAATTCAGCCAACACTAGCTACTGAAGAGCAGAATAACTTCACTTAAAAATTCCTTCAACACTCCTTCATACACAGTTTAAATCAAATTAAATACTGTATAATACTGTATTTTTTTTAAAAAAAAAGAGCAGATAAAGGTACTTAAATTCTCTTATACGTCCAGTTGAATATAACCAAGTTCTTTGCTGGCCAAGCTGAAGTTTTAAAGCAGGAATTATTTCACATGCACCAGTTTAAATATGCAAGGACAGGAAATCAAAGAATGTGGCTACCCCCACACCTGTAATTACTAGCAAATAACAAAATTCAGCCAACACTAGCTACTGAAGAGCAGAATAACTTCACTTAAAAATTCCTTCAACACTCCTTCATACACAGTTTAAATCAAATTAAATACTGTATAATACTGTATTTTTTTTTAAAAAAGAGCAGATAAAGGTACTTAAATTCTCTTATACGTCCAGTTGAATATAACCAAGTTCTTTGCTGGCCAAGCTGAAGTTTTAAAGCAGGAATTATTTCACATGCACCAGTTTAAATATGCAAGGACAGGAAATCAAAGAATGTGGCTACCCCACACCTGTAATTACTAGCAAATAACAAAATTCAGCCAACACTAGCTACTGAAGAGCAGAATAACTTCACTTAAAAATTCCTTCAACACTCCTTCATACACAGTTTAAATCAAATTAAATACTGTATAATACTGTATTTTTTTAAAAAAAAGAGCAGATAAAGGTACTTAAATTCTCTTATACGTCCAGTTGAATATAACCAAGTTCTTTGCTGGCCAAGCTGAAGTTTTAAAGCAGGAATTATTTCACATGCACCAGTTTAAATATGCAAGGACAGGAAATCAAAGAATGTGGCTACCCCACACCTGTAATTACTAGCAAATAACAAAATTCAGCCAACACTAGCTACTGAAGAGCAGAATAACTTCACTTAAAAATTCCTTCAACACTCCTTCATACACAGTTTAAATCAAATTAAATACTGTATAATACTGTATTTTTTTAAAAAAAGAGCAGATAAAGGTACTTAAATTCTCTTATACGTCCAGTTGAATATAACCAAGTTCTTTGCTGGCCAAGCTGAAGTTTTAAAGCAGGAATTATTTCACATGCACCAGTTTAAATATGCAAGGACAGGAAATCAAAGAATGTGGCTACCCCCACACCTGTAATTACTAGCAAATAACAAAATTCAGCCAACACTAGCTACTGAAGAGCAGAATAACTTCACTTAAAAATTCCTTCAACACTCCTTCATACACAGTTTAAATCAAATTAAATACTGTATAATACTGTATTTTTTTTTAAAAAAGAGCAGATAAAGGTACTTAAATTCTCTTATACGTCCAGTTGAATATAACCAAGTTCTTTGCTGGCCAAGCTGAAGTTTTAAAGCAGGAATTATTTCACATGCACCAGTTTAAATATGCAAGGACAGGAAATCAAAGAATGTGGCTACCCCCACACCTGTAATTACTAGCAAATAACAAAATTCAGCCAACACTAGCTACTGAAGAGCAGAATAACTTCACTTAAAAATTCCTTCAACACTCCTTCATACACAGTTTAAATCAAATTAAATACTGTATAATACTGTATTTTTTTTTAAAAAAGAGCAGATAAAGGTACTTAAATTCTCTTATACGTCCAGTTGAATATAACCAAGTTCTTTGCTGGCCAAGCTGAAGTTTTAAAGCAGGAATTATTTCACATGCACCAGTTTAAATATGCAAGGACAGGAAATCAAAGAATGTGGCTACCCCCACACCTGTAATTACTAGCAAATAACAAAATTCAGCCAACACTAGCTACTGAAGAGCAGAATAACTTCACTTAAAAATTCCTTCAACACTCCTTCATACACAGTTTAAATCAAATTAAATACTGTATAATACTGTATTTTTTTTTAAAAAGAGCAGATAAAGGTACTTAAATTCTCTTATACGTCCAGTTGAATATAACCAAGTTCTTTGCTGGCCAAGCTGAAGTTTTAAAGCAGGAATTATTTCACATGCACCAGTTTAAATATGCAAGGACAGGAAATCAAAGAATGTGGCTACCCCCACACCTGTAATTACTAGCAAATAACAAAATTCAGCCAACACTAGCTACTGAAGAGCAGAATAACTTCACTTAAAAATTCCTTCAACACTCCTTCATACACAGTTTAAATCAAATTAAATACTGTATAATACTGTATTTTTTTTAAAAAAAGAGCAGATAAAGGTACTTAAATTCTCTTATACGTCCAGTTGAATATAACCAAGTTCTTTGCTGGCCAAGCTGAAGTTTTAAAGCAGGAATTATTTCACATGCACCAGTTTAAATATGCAAGGACAGGAAATCAAAGAATGTGGCTACCCCCACACCTGTAATTACTAGCAAATAACAAAATTCAGCCAACACTAGCTACTGAAGAGCAGAATAACTTCACTTAAAAATTCCTTCAACACTCCTTCATACACAGTTTAAATCAAATTAAATACTGTATAATACTGTATTTTTTTTTAAAAAAGAGCAGATAAAGGTACTTAAATTCTCTTATACGTCCAGTTGAATATAACCAAGTTCTTTGCTGGCCAAGCTGAAGTTTTAAAGCAGGAATTATTTCACATGCACCAGTTTAAATATGCAAGGACAGGAAATCAAAGAATGTGGCTACCCCCACACCTGTAATTACTAGCAAATAACAAAATTCAGCCAACACTAGCTACTGAAGAGCAGAATAACTTCACTTAAAAATTCCTTCAACACTCCTTCATACACAGTTTAAATCAAATTAAATACTGTATAATACTGTATTTTTTAAAAAAAGAGCAGATAAAGGTACTTAAATTCTCTTATACGTCCAGTTGAATATAACCAAGTTCTTTGCTGGCCAAGCTGAAGTTTTAAAGCAGGAATTATTTCACATGCACCAGTTTAAATATGCAAGGACAGGAAATCAAAGAATGTGGCTACACCACACCTGTAATTACTAGCAAATAACAAAATTCAGCCAACACTAGCTACTGAAGAGCAGAATAACTTCACTTAAAAATTCCTTCAACACTCCTTCATACACAGTTTAAATCAAATTAAATACTGTATAATACTGTATTTTTTTTAAAAAGAGCAGATAAAGGTACTTAAATTCTCTTATACGTCCAGTTGAATATAACCAAGTTCTTTGCTGGCCAAGCTGAAGTTTTAAAGCAGGAATTATTTCACATGCACCAGTTTAAATATGCAAGGACAGGAAATCAAAGAATGTGGCTACCCCCACACCTGTAATTACTAGCAAATAACAAAATTCAGCCAACACTAGCTACTGAAGAGCAGAATAACTTCACTTAAAAATTCCTTCAACACTCCTTCATACACAGTTTAAATCAAATTAAATACTGTATAATACTGTATTTTTTTTTAAAAAGAGCAGATAAAGGTACTTAAATTCTCTTATACGTCCAGTTGAATATAACCAAGTTCTTTGCTGGCCAAGCTGAAGTTTTAAAGCAGGAATTATTTCACATGCACCAGTTTAAATATGCAAGGACAGGAAATCAAAGAATGTGGCTACCCCCACACCTGTAATTACTAGCAAATAACAAAATTCAGCCAACACTAGCTACTGAAGAGCAGAATAACTTCACTTAAAAATTCCTTCAACACTCCTTCATACACAGTTTAAATCAAATTAAATACTGTATAATACTGTATTTTTTTTTAAAAAAGAGCAGATAAAGGTACTTAAATTCTCTTATACGTCCAGTTGAATATAACCAAGTTCTTTGCTGGCCAAGCTGAAGTTTTAAAGCAGGAATTATTTCACATGCACCAGTTTAAATATGCAAGGACAGGAAATCAAAGAATGTGGCTACCCCCACACCTGTAATTACTAGCAAATAACAAAATTCAGCCAACACTAGCTACTGAAGAGCAGAATAACTTCACTTAAAAATTCCTTCAACACTCCTTCATACACAGTTTAAATCAAATTAAATACTGTATAATACTGTATTTTTTTAAAAAAAAAGAGCAGATAAAGGTACTTAAATTCTCTTATACGTCCAGTTGAATATAACCAAGTTCTTTGCTGGCCAAGCTGAAGTTTTAAAGCAGGAATTATTTCACATGCACCAGTTTAAATATGCAAGGACAGGAAATCAAAGAATGTGGCTACCCCACACCTGTAATTACTAGCAAATAACAAAATTCAGCCAACACTAGCTACTGAAGAGCAGAATAACTTCACTTAAAAATTCCTTCAACACTCCTTCATACACAGTTTAAATCAAATTAAATACTGTATAATACTGTATTTTTTTTTTTAAAAAGAGCAGATAAAGGTACTTAAATTCTCTTATACGTCCAGTTGAATATAACCAAGTTCTTTGCTGGCCAAGCTGAAGTTTTAAAGCAGGAATTATTTCACATGCACCAGTTTAAATATGCAAGGACAGGAAATCAAAGAATGTGGCTACCCCACACCTGTAATTACTAGCAAATAACAAAATTCAGCCAACACTAGCTACTGAAGAGCAGAATAACTTCACTTAAAAATTCCTTCAACACTCCTTCATACACAGTTTAAATCAAATTAAATACTGTATAATACTGTATTTTTTTTAAAAAAAAAGAGCAGATAAAGGTACTTAAATTCTCTTATACGTCCAGTTGAATATAACCAAGTTCTTTGCTGGCCAAGCTGAAGTTTTAAAGCAGGAATTATTTCACATGCACCAGTTTAAATATGCAAGGACAGGAAATCAAAGAATGTGGCTACCCCCACACCTGTAATTACTAGCAAATAACAAAATTCAGCCAACACTAGCTACTGAAGAGCAGAATAACTTCACTTAAAAATTCCTTCAACACTCCTTCATACACAGTTTAAATCAAATTAAATACTGTATAATACTGTATTTTTTTTAAAAAAAGAGCAGATAAAGGTACTTAAATTCTCTTATACGTCCAGTTGAATATAACCAAGTTCTTTGCTGGCCAAGCTGAAGTTTTAAAGCAGGAATTATTTCACATGCACCAGTTTAAATATGCAAGGACAGGAAATCAAAGAATGTGGCTACCCCCACACCTGTAATTACTAGCAAATAACAAAATTCAGCCAACACTAGCTACTGAAGAGCAGAATAACTTCACTTAAAAATTCCTTCAACACTCCTTCATACACAGTTTAAATCAAATTAAATACTGTATAATACTGTATTTTTTTTTTAAAAAGAGCAGATAAAGGTACTTAAATTCTCTTATACGTCCAGTTGAATATAACCAAGTTCTTTGCTGGCCAAGCTGAAGTTTTAAAGCAGGAATTATTTCACATGCACCAGTTTAAATATGCAAGGACAGGAAATCAAAGAATGTGGCTACCCCCACACCTGTAATTACTAGCAAATAACAAAATTCAGCCAACACTAGCTACTGAAGAGCAGAATAACTTCACTTAAAAATTCCTTCAACACTCCTTCATACACAGTTTAAATCAAATTAAATACTGTATAATACTGTATTTTTTAAAAAAAGAGCAGATAAAGGTACTTAAATTCTCTTATACGTCCAGTTGAATATAACCAAGTTCTTTGCTGGCCAAGCTGAAGTTTTAAAGCAGGAATTATTTCACATGCACCAGTTTAAATATGCAAGGACAGGAAATCAAAGAATGTGGCTACCCCACACCTGTAATTACTAGCAAATAACAAAATTCAGCCAACACTAGCTACTGAAGAGCAGAATAACTTCACTTAAAAATTCCTTCAACACTCCTTCATACACAGTTTAAATCAAATTAAATACTGTATAATACTGTATTTTTTTTAAAAAAGAGCAGATAAAGGTACTTAAATTCTCTTATACGTCCAGTTGAATATAACCAAGTTCTTTGCTGGCCAAGCTGAAGTTTTAAAGCAGGAATTATTTCACATGCACCAGTTTAAATATGCAAGGACAGGAAATCAAAGAATGTGGCTACCCCCACACCTGTAATTACTAGCAAATAACAAAATTCAGCCAACACTAGCTACTGAAGAGCAGAATAACTTCACTTAAAAATTCCTTCAACACTCCTTCATACACAGTTTAAATCAAATTAAATACTGTATAATACTGTATTTTTTTTAAAAAAGAGCAGATAAAGGTACTTAAATTCTCTTATACGTCCAGTTGAATATAACCAAGTTCTTTGCTGGCCAAGCTGAAGTTTTAAAGCAGGAATTATTTCACATGCACCAGTTTAAATATGCAAGGACAGGAAATCAAAGAATGTGGCTACCCCCACACCTGTAATTACTAGCAAATAACAAAATTCAGCCAACACTAGCTACTGAAGAGCAGAATAACTTCACTTAAAAATTCCTTCAACACTCCTTCATACACAGTTTAAATCAAATTAAATACTGTATAATACTGTATTTTTTTTTAAAAAAGAGCAGATAAAGGTACTTAAATTCTCTTATACGTCCAGTTGAATATAACCAAGTTCTTTGCTGGCCAAGCTGAAGTTTTAAAGCAGGAATTATTTCACATGCACCAGTTTAAATATGCAAGGACAGGAAATCAAAGAATGTGGCTACCCCCACACCTGTAATTACTAGCAAATAACAAAATTCAGCCAACACTAGCTACTGAAGAGCAGAATAACTTCACTTAAAAATTCCTTCAACACTCCTTCATACACAGTTTAAATCAAATTAAATACTGTATAATACTGTATTTTTTTTTAAAAAAGAGCAGATAAAGGTACTTAAATTCTCTTATACGTCCAGTTGAATATAACCAAGTTCTTTGCTGGCCAAGCTGAAGTTTTAAAGCAGGAATTATTTCACATGCACCAGTTTAAATATGCAAGGACAGGAAATCAAAGAATGTGGCTACCCCCACACCTGTAATTACTAGCAAATAACAAAATTCAGCCAACACTAGCTACTGAAGAGCAGAATAACTTCACTTAAAAATTCCTTCAACACTCCTTCATACACAGTTTAAATCAAATTAAATACTGTATAATACTGTATTTTTTTAAAAAAAAGAGCAGATAAAGGTACTTAAATTCTCTTATACGTCCAGTTGAATATAACCAAGTTCTTTGCTGGCCAAGCTGAAGTTTTAAAGCAGGAATTATTTCACATGCACCAGTTTAAATATGCAAGGACAGGAAATCAAAGAATGTGGCTACCCCCACACCTGTAATTACTAGCAAATAACAAAATTCAGCCAACACTAGCTACTGAAGAGCAGAATAACTTCACTTAAAAATTCCTTCAACACTCCTTCATACACAGTTTAAATCAAATTAAATACTGTATAATACTGTATTTTTTTAAAAAAAAAGAGCAGATAAAGGTACTTAAATTCTCTTATACGTCCAGTTGAATATAACCAAGTTCTTTGCTGGCCAAGCTGAAGTTTTAAAGCAGGAATTATTTCACATGCACCAGTTTAAATATGCAAGGACAGGAAATCAAAGAATGTGGCTACCCCCACACCTGTAATTACTAGCAAATAACAAAATTCAGCCAACACTAGCTACTGAAGAGCAGAATAACTTCACTTAAAAATTCCTTCAACACTCCTTCATACACAGTTTAAATCAAATTAAATACTGTATAATACTGTATTTTTTTTTTAAAAAAAAGAGCAGATAAAGGTACTTAAATTCTCTTATACGTCCAGTTGAATATAACCAAGTTCTTTGCTGGCCAAGCTGAAGTTTTAAAGCAGGAATTATTTCACATGCACCAGTTTAAATATGCAAGGACAGGAAATCAAAGAATGTGGCTACCCCCACACCTGTAATTACTAGCAAATAACAAAATTCAGCCAACACTAGCTACTGAAGAGCAGAATAACTTCACTTAAAAATTCCTTCAACACTCCTTCATACACAGTTTAAATCAAATTAAATACTGTATAATACTGTATTTTTTAAAAAAAGAGCAGATAAAGGTACTTAAATTCTCTTATACGTCCAGTTGAATATAACCAAGTTCTTTGCTGGCCAAGCTGAAGTTTTAAAGCAGGAATTATTTCACATGCACCAGTTTAAATATGCAAGGACAGGAAATCAAAGAATGTGGCTACCCCCACACCTGTAATTACTAGCAAATAACAAAATTCAGCCAACACTAGCTACTGAAGAGCAGAATAACTTCACTTAAAAATTCCTTCAACACTCCTTCATACACAGTTTAAATCAAATTAAATACTGTATAATACTGTATTTTTTTTAAAAAAAAGAGCAGATAAAGGTACTTAAATTCTCTTATACGTCCAGTTGAATATAACCAAGTTCTTTGCTGGCCAAGCTGAAGTTTTAAAGCAGGAATTATTTCACATGCACCAGTTTAAATATGCAAGGACAGGAAATCAAAGAATGTGGCTACCCCCACACCTGTAATTACTAGCAAATAACAAAATTCAGCCAACACTAGCTACTGAAGAGCAGAATAACTTCACTTAAAAATTCCTTCAACACTCCTTCATACACAGTTTAAATCAAATTAAATACTGTATAATACTGTATTTTTTTTAAAAAAAGAGCAGATAAAGGTACTTAAATTCTCTTATACGTCCAGTTGAATATAACCAAGTTCTTTGCTGGCCAAGCTGAAGTTTTAAAGCAGGAATTATTTCACATGCACCAGTTTAAATATGCAAGGACAGGAAATCAAAGAATGTGGCTACCCCCACACCTGTAATTACTAGCAAATAACAAAATTCAGCCAACACTAGCTACTGAAGAGCAGAATAACTTCACTTAAAAATTCCTTCAACACTCCTTCATACACAGTTTAAATCAAATTAAATACTGTATAATACTGTATTTTTTTTTAAAAAAGAGCAGATAAAGGTACTTAAATTCTCTTATACGTCCAGTTGAATATAACCAAGTTCTTTGCTGGCCAAGCTGAAGTTTTAAAGCAGGAATTATTTCACATGCACCAGTTTAAATATGCAAGGACAGGAAATCAAAGAATGTGGCTACCCCCACACCTGTAATTACTAGCAAATAACAAAATTCAGCCAACACTAGCTACTGAAGAGCAGAATAACTTCACTTAAAAATTCCTTCAACACTCCTTCATACACAGTTTAAATCAAATTAAATACTGTATAATACTGTATTTTTTTTTAAAAAAGAGCAGATAAAGGTACTTAAATTCTCTTATACGTCCAGTTGAATATAACCAAGTTCTTTGCTGGCCAAGCTGAAGTTTTAAAGCAGGAATTATTTCACATGCACCAGTTTAAATATGCAAGGACAGGAAATCAAAGAATGTGGCTACCCCCACACCTGTAATTACTAGCAAATAACAAAATTCAGCCAACACTAGCTACTGAAGAGCAGAATAACTTCACTTAAAAATTCCTTCAACACTCCTTCATACACAGTTTAAATCAAATTAAATACTGTATAATACTGTATTTTTTTAAAAAAAGAGCAGATAAAGGTACTTAAATTCTCTTATACGTCCAGTTGAATATAACCAAGTTCTTTGCTGGCCAAGCTGAAGTTTTAAAGCAGGAATTATTTCACATGCACCAGTTTAAATATGCAAGGACAGGAAATCAAAGAATGTGGCTACCCCCACACCTGTAATTACTAGCAAATAACAAAATTCAGCCAACACTAGCTACTGAAGAGCAGAATAACTTCACTTAAAAATTCCTTCAACACTCCTTCATACACAGTTTAAATCAAATTAAATACTGTATAATACTGTATTTTTTTTAAAAAAAGAGCAGATAAAGGTACTTAAATTCTCTTATACGTCCAGTTGAATATAACCAAGTTCTTTGCTGGCCAAGCTGAAGTTTTAAAGCAGGAATTATTTCACATGCACCAGTTTAAATATGCAAGGACAGGAAATCAAAGAATGTGGCTACCCCCACACCTGTAATTACTAGCAAATAACAAAATTCAGCCAACACTAGCTACTGAAGAGCAGAATAACTTCACTTAAAAATTCCTTCAACACTCCTTCATACACAGTTTAAATCAAATTAAATACTGTATAATACTGTATTTTTTTTTTTAAAAAGAGCAGATAAAGGTACTTAAATTCTCTTATACGTCCAGTTGAATATAACCAAGTTCTTTGCTGGCCAAGCTGAAGTTTTAAAGCAGGAATTATTTCACATGCACCAGTTTAAATATGCAAGGACAGGAAATCAAAGAATGTGGCTACCCCACACCTGTAATTACTAGCAAATAACAAAATTCAGCCAACACTAGCTACTGAAGAGCAGAATAACTTCACTTAAAAATTCCTTCAACACTCCTTCATACACAGTTTAAATCAAATTAAATACTGTATAATACTGTATTTTTTTAAAAAAAGAGCAGATAAAGGTACTTAAATTCTCTTATACGTCCAGTTGAATATAACCAAGTTCTTTGCTGGCCAAGCTGAAGTTTTAAAGCAGGAATTATTTCACATGCACCAGTTTAAATATGCAAGGACAGGAAATCAAAGAATGTGGCTACCCCCACACCTGTAATTACTAGCAAATAACAAAATTCAGCCAACACTAGCTACTGAAGAGCAGAATAACTTCACTTAAAAATTCCTTCAACACTCCTTCATACACAGTTTAAATCAAATTAAATACTGTATAATACTGTATTTTTTTTAAAAAAAAAGAGCAGATAAAGGTACTTAAATTCTCTTATACGTCCAGTTGAATATAACCAAGTTCTTTGCTGGCCAAGCTGAAGTTTTAAAGCAGGAATTATTTCACATGCACCAGTTTAAATATGCAAGGACAGGAAATCAAAGAATGTGGCTACCCCACACCTGTAATTACTAGCAAATAACAAAATTCAGCCAACACTAGCTACTGAAGAGCAGAATAACTTCACTTAAAAATTCCTTCAACACTCCTTCATACACAGTTTAAATCAAATTAAATACTGTATAATACTGTATTTTTTTTTAAAAAAAGAGCAGATAAAGGTACTTAAATTCTCTTATACGTCCAGTTGAATATAACCAAGTTCTTTGCTGGCCAAGCTGAAGTTTTAAAGCAGGAATTATTTCACATGCACCAGTTTAAATATGCAAGGACAGGAAATCAAAGAATGTGGCTACACCACACCTGTAATTACTAGCAAATAACAAAATTCAGCCAACACTAGCTACTGAAGAGCAGAATAACTTCACTTAAAAATTCCTTCAACACTCCTTCATACACAGTTTAAATCAAATTAAATACTGTATAATACTGTATTTTTTTTTAAAAAGAGCAGATAAAGGTACTTAAATTCTCTTATACGTCCAGTTGAATATAACCAAGTTCTTTGCTGGCCAAGCTGAAGTTTTAAAGCAGGAATTATTTCACATGCACCAGTTTAAATATGCAAGGACAGGAAATCAAAGAATGTGGCTACCCCCACACCTGTAATTACTAGCAAATAACAAAATTCAGCCAACACTAGCTACTGAAGAGCAGAATAACTTCACTTAAAAATTCCTTCAACACTCCTTCATACACAGTTTAAATCAAATTAAATACTGTATAATACTGTATTTTTTTTTTTAAAAAGAGCAGATAAAGGTACTTAAATTCTCTTATACGTCCAGTTGAATATAACCAAGTTCTTTGCTGGCCAAGCTGAAGTTTTAAAGCAGGAATTATTTCACATGCACCAGTTTAAATATGCAAGGACAGGAAATCAAAGAATGTGGCTATCCCCACACCTGTAATTACTAGCAAATAACAAAATTCAGCCAACACTAGCTACTGAAGAGCAGAATAACTTCACTTAAAAATTCCTTCAACACTCCTTCATACACAGTTTAAATCAAATTAAATACTGTATAATACTGTATTTTTTTAAAAAAAAGAGCAGATAAAGGTACTTAAATTCTCTTATACGTCCAGTTGAATATAACCAAGTTCTTTGCTGGCCAAGCTGAAGTTTTAAAGCAGGAATTATTTCACATGCACCAGTTTAAATATGCAAGGACAGGAAATCAAAGAATGTGGCTAGCCCCACACCTGTAATTACTAGCAAATAACAAAATTCAGCCAACACTAGCTACTGAAGAGCAGAATAACTTCACTTAAAAATTCCTTCAACACTCCTTCATACACAGTTTAAATCAAATTAAATACTGTATAATACTGTATTTTTTTTTAAAAAAGAGCAGATAAAGGTACTTAAATTCTCTTATACGTCCAGTTGAATATAACCAAGTTCTTTGCTGGCCAAGCTGAAGTTTTAAAGCAGGAATTATTTCACATGCACCAGTTTAAATATGCAAGGACAGGAAATCAAAGAATGTGGCTACCCCCACACCTGTAATTACTAGCAAATAACAAAATTCAGCCAACACTAGCTACTGAAGAGCAGAATAACTTCACTTAAAAATTCCTTCAACACTCCTTCATACACAGTTTAAATCAAATTAAATACTGTATAATACTGTATTTTTTTTAAAAAAGAGCAGATAAAGGTACTTAAATTCTCTTATACGTCCAGTTGAATATAACCAAGTTCTTTGCTGGCCAAGCTGAAGTTTTAAAGCAGGAATTATTTCACATGCACCAGTTTAAATATGCAAGGACAGGAAATCAAAGAATGTGGCTACCCCCACACCTGTAATTACTAGCAAATAACAAAATTCAGCCAACACTAGCTACTGAAGAGCAGAATAACTTCACTTAAAAATTCCTTCAACACTCCTTCATACACAGTTTAAATCAAATTAAATACTGTATAATACTGTATTTTTTTTTAAAAAGAGCAGATAAAGGTACTTAAATTCTCTTATACGTCCAGTTGAATATAACCAAGTTCTTTGCTGGCCAAGCTGAAGTTTTAAAGCAGGAATTATTTCACATGCACCAGTTTAAATATGCAAGGACAGGAAATCAAAGAATGTGGCTACCCCCACACCTGTAATTACTAGCAAATAACAAAATTCAGCCAACACTAGCTACTGAAGAGCAGAATAACTTCACTTAAAAATTCCTTCAACACTCCTTCATACACAGTTTAAATCAAATTAAATACTGTATAATACTGTATTTTTTTTAAAAAAGAGCAGATAAAGGTACTTAAATTCTCTTATACGTCCAGTTGAATATAACCAAGTTCTTTGCTGGCCAAGCTGAAGTTTTAAAGCAGGAATTATTTCACATGCACCAGTTTAAATATGCAAGGACAGGAAATCAAAGAATGTGGCTACCCCACACCTGTAATTACTAGCAAATAACAAAATTCAGCCAACACTAGCTACTGAAGAGCAGAATAACTTCACTTAAAAATTCCTTCAACACTCCTTCATACACAGTTTAAATCAAATTAAATACTGTATAATACTGTATTTTTTTTTAAAAAAAAGAGCAGATAAAGGTACTTAAATTCTCTTATACGTCCAGTTGAATATAACCAAGTTCTTTGCTGGCCAAGCTGAAGTTTTAAAGCAGGAATTATTTCACATGCACCAGTTTAAATATGCAAGGACAGGAAATCAAAGAATGTGGCTACCCCACACCTGTAATTACTAGCAAATAACAAAATTCAGCCAACACTAGCTACTGAAGAGCAGAATAACTTCACTTAAAAATTCCTTCAACACTCCTTCATACACAGTTTAAATCAAATTAAATACTGTATAATACTGTATTTTTTTTAAAAAAGAGCAGATAAAGGTACTTAAATTCTCTTATACGTCCAGTTGAATATAACCAAGTTCTTTGCTGGCCAAGCTGAAGTTTTAAAGCAGGAATTATTTCACATGCACCAGTTTAAATATGCAAGGACAGGAAATCAAAGAATGTGGCTACACCACACCTGTAATTACTAGCAAATAACAAAATTCAGCCAACACTAGCTACTGAAGAGCAGAATAACTTCACTTAAAAATTCCTTCAACACTCCTTCATACACAGTTTAAATCAAATTAAATACTGTATAATACTGTATTTTTTTTAAAAAAGAGCAGATAAAGGTACTTAAATTCTCTTATACGTCCAGTTGAATATAACCAAGTTCTTTGCTGGCCAAGCTGAAGTTTTAAAGCAGGAATTATTTCACATGCACCAGTTTAAATATGCAAGGACAGGAAATCAAAGAATGTGGCTACCCCACACCTGTAATTACTAGCAAATAACAAAATTCAGCCAACACTAGCTACTGAAGAGCAGAATAACTTCACTTAAAAATTCCTTCAACACTCCTTCATACACAGTTTAAATCAAATTAAATACTGTATAATACTGTATTTTTTTTTAAAAAGAGCAGATAAAGGTACTTAAATTCTCTTATACGTCCAGTTGAATATAACCAAGTTCTTTGCTGGCCAAGCTGAAGTTTTAAAGCAGGAATTATTTCACATGCACCAGTTTAAATATGCAAGGACAGGAAATCAAAGAATGTGGCTACCCCCACACCTGTAATTACTAGCAAATAACAAAATTCAGCCAACACTAGCTACTGAAGAGCAGAATAACTTCACTTAAAAATTCCTTCAACACTCCTTCATACACAGTTTAAATCAAATTAAATACTGTATAATACTGTATTTTTTTTTTTAAAAAGAGCAGATAAAGGTACTTAAATTCTCTTATACGTCCAGTTGAATATAACCAAGTTCTTTGCTGGCCAAGCTGAAGTTTTAAAGCAGGAATTATTTCACATGCACCAGTTTAAATATGCAAGGACAGGAAATCAAAGAATGTGGCTACACCACACCTGTAATTACTAGCAAATAACAAAATTCAGCCAACACTAGCTACTGAAGAGCAGAATAACTTCACTTAAAAATTCCTTCAACACTCCTTCATACACAGTTTAAATCAAATTAAATACTGTATAATACTGTATTTTTTTAAAAAAAAGAGCAGATAAAGGTACTTAAATTCTCTTATACGTCCAGTTGAATATAACCAAGTTCTTTGCTGGCCAAGCTGAAGTTTTAAAGCAGGAATTATTTCACATGCACCAGTTTAAATATGCAAGGACAGGAAATCAAAGAATGTGGCTACCCCCACACCTGTAATTACTAGCAAATAACAAAATTCAGCCAACACTAGCTACTGAAGAGCAGAATAACTTCACTTAAAAATTCCTTCAACACTCCTTCATACACAGTTTAAATCAAATTAAATACTGTATAATACTGTATTTTTTTTTAAAAAAGAGCAGATAAAGGTACTTAAATTCTCTTATACGTCCAGTTGAATATAACCAAGTTCTTTGCTGGCCAAGCTGAAGTTTTAAAGCAGGAATTATTTCACATGCACCAGTTTAAATATGCAAGGACAGGAAATCAAAGAATGTGGCTACCCCCACACCTGTAATTACTAGCAAATAACAAAATTCAGCCAACACTAGCTACTGAAGAGCAGAATAACTTCACTTAAAAATTCCTTCAACACTCCTTCATACACAGTTTAAATCAAATTAAATACTGTATAATACTGTATTTTTTTTTAAAAAGAGCAGATAAAGGTACTTAAATTCTCTTATACGTCCAGTTGAATATAACCAAGTTCTTTGCTGGCCAAGCTGAAGTTTTAAAGCAGGAATTATTTCACATGCACCAGTTTAAATATGCAAGGACAGGAAATCAAAGAATGTGGCTACCCCCACACCTGTAATTACTAGCAAATAACAAAATTCAGCCAACACTAGCTACTGAAGAGCAGAATAACTTCACTTAAAAATTCCTTCAACACTCCTTCATACACAGTTTAAATCAAATTAAATACTGTATAATACTGTATTTTTTTTTAAAAAAGAGCAGATAAAGGTACTTAAATTCTCTTATACGTCCAGTTGAATATAACCAAGTTCTTTGCTGGCCAAGCTGAAGTTTTAAAGCAGGAATTATTTCACATGCACCAGTTTAAATATGCAAGGACAGGAAATCAAAGAATGTGGCTACCCCCACACCTGTAATTACTAGCAAATAACAAAATTCAGCCAACACTAGCTACTGAAGAGCAGAATAACTTCACTTAAAAATTCCTTCAACACTCCTTCATACACAGTTTAAATCAAATTAAATACTGTATAATACTGTATTTTTTTTTTAAAAAAGAGCAGATAAAGGTACTTAAATTCTCTTATACGTCCAGTTGAATATAACCAAGTTCTTTGCTGGCCAAGCTGAAGTTTTAAAGCAGGAATTATTTCACATGCACCAGTTTAAATATGCAAGGACAGGAAATCAAAGAATGTGGCTACCCCCACACCTGTAATTACTAGCAAATAACAAAATTCAGCCAACACTAGCTACTGAAGAGCAGAATAACTTCACTTAAAAATTCCTTCAACACTCCTTCATACACAGTTTAAATCAAATTAAATACTGTATAATACTGTATTTTTTTTTTTAAAAAGAGCAGATAAAGGTACTTAAATTCTCTTATACGTCCAGTTGAATATAACCAAGTTCTTTGCTGGCCAAGCTGAAGTTTTAAAGCAGGAATTATTTCACATGCACCAGTTTAAATATGCAAGGACAGGAAATCAAAGAATGTGGCTACCCCCACACCTGTAATTACTAGCAAATAACAAAATTCAGCCAACACTAGCTACTGAAGAGCAGAATAACTTCACTTAAAAATTCCTTCAACACTCCTTCATACACAGTTTAAATCAAATTAAATACTGTATAATACTGTATTTTTTTTTAAAAAAGAGCAGATAAAGGTACTTAAATTCTCTTATACGTCCAGTTGAATATAACCAAGTTCTTTGCTGGCCAAGCTGAAGTTTTAAAGCAGGAATTATTTCACATGCACCAGTTTAAATATGCAAGGACAGGAAATCAAAGAATGTGGCTACCCCACACCTGTAATTACTAGCAAATAACAAAATTCAGCCAACACTAGCTACTGAAGAGCAGAATAACTTCACTTAAAAATTCCTTCAACACTCCTTCATACACAGTTTAAATCAAATTAAATACTGTATAATACTGTATTTTTTTTAAAAAAGAGCAGATAAAGGTACTTAAATTCTCTTATACGTCCAGTTGAATATAACCAAGTTCTTTGCTGGCCAAGCTGAAGTTTTAAAGCAGGAATTATTTCACATGCACCAGTTTAAATATGCAAGGACAGGAAATCAAAGAATGTGGCTACCCCACACCTGTAATTACTAGCAAATAACAAAATTCAGCCAACACTAGCTACTGAAGAGCAGAATAACTTCACTTAAAAATTCCTTCAACACTCCTTCATACACAGTTTAAATCAAATTAAATACTGTATAATACTGTATTTTTTTTTTAAAAAAAGAGCAGATAAAGGTACTTAAATTCTCTTATACGTCCAGTTGAATATAACCAAGTTCTTTGCTGGCCAAGCTGAAGTTTTAAAGCAGGAATTATTTCACATGCACCAGTTTAAATATGCAAGGACAGGAAATCAAAGAATGTGGCTACCCCCACACCTGTAATTACTAGCAAATAACAAAATTCAGCCAACACTAGCTACTGAAGAGCAGAATAACTTCACTTAAAAATTCCTTCAACACTCCTTCATACACAGTTTAAATCAAATTAAATACTGTATAATACTGTATTTTTTTTAAAAAAAGAGCAGATAAAGGTACTTAAATTCTCTTATACGTCCAGTTGAATATAACCAAGTTCTTTGCTGGCCAAGCTGAAGTTTTAAAGCAGGAATTATTTCACATGCACCAGTTTAAATATGCAAGGACAGGAAATCAAAGAATGTGGCTACCCCCACACCTGTAATTACTAGCAAATAACAAAATTCAGCCAACACTAGCTACTGAAGAGCAGAATAACTTCACTTAAAAATTCCTTCAACACTCCTTCATACACAGTTTAAATCAAATTAAATACTGTATAATACTGTATTTTTTTTTTTTAAAAAAGAGCAGATAAAGGTACTTAAATTCTCTTATACGTCCAGTTGAATATAACCAAGTTATTTGCTGGCCAAGCTGAAGTTTTAAACTGCACTGCCCTTTGGCTTATCTACTGCACCCAGGGTCTTCACAAAATGCCTGGCACCAGTAATTGCATTTTGCAGACGAAAAGGAATTCAAATCTATCCCTACTTGGACGACTGCCTTATTCAAGCAGAGAGCAAGGACATTCTACTAAAGCATCTGGCGTTTGTAAAAAGATTACTAATTTGCCTAGGGTACACAGTAAACGAAAAGAAATCAAAACTAGTGCCCTCTCAAGAGAATATTCCTGGATGCAAGCTTAAATAAAACTGCCCAGATGGCTTATCTCACGCCAGACAAACAAAGGCAACTGACTCAATACTTTCAACTGATGGCAACAAAGACCCAGCTCCCTGCAAGAAAAATTCTGCAGGCCCTGGGCTTCATGGCGTCCTGCATTCTACTAATTCTATATGCAAGACTGCATATGAGGAAACTACAACTAAAAGTGTTTGGACTCAACATTGTCACAGCGTGGATACCATCATAACTTTAATTCCCTGCCTACAACAGGAGTTTTGATGGTGGTCCCAGGCCTGTCACCACAACAAGGGACAGCCTTTCATCTTACCCACAGCCAGGCAGGCAATAACGGATGCATCGGATTATACCTGGGGGGCACATATGGCAGGAAAATGTATTCATGCACATGGCCCAAGCAACAAATGCATCTTCACATCAGAAAGAGATGCTAGCTGTACAGAATGCCCTGACAGCTTTCAAGGACCTACTACATCCAGGACAACTACTAAAGACTGACAATACCACAGTTATATGGTACATAAGCAAGGTGACACACATTCCTACCCCGTATACAGGCAAGCCATGACCTTGTGGAACACAGCACTAACCTATCAGGTACATCTACAGGCACAATTCCTGCCAGGAACAAAATACACTGGCAGACGAACTAAGCAGAAATCTCATGGACCCTCACGAATGGAAACTAAATCCACAGGTGTTCAGTATGATGACAAGGAAATGGGGACGCCCAGACCTAGATCTTTTTGCCTCCCCTCACAATTGCCAACTAAAATTCTGCACAAGAACTCATCACTCTCCAGCATGGAAATTGGATGCTCTACAATTCAGCTGGAAAGTTCTGACAGTCTATGCCTTCCCTCCAATGCCTCTTCTTACCAAGGTGCTCCTAAAAGTCAGACAAGAAAGGCCAAAAAAGATCCTGATTGCCCCAGGCTGGCCACGCCAGCACTGGTACCCAATCCTAAAGAGCTTGTCTCGGGGCCCAGCTTGGCCTTTACCTCAAATTCCTCATCTTCAGACTCAACAAAACAATCAGATTCTGCACAGTCAACTCAGAACCTTAAATCTGGCAGCATGGCAGATAATGTAGCCACTCAGACTGCACCTCTCTCTAAAGCTGTTATGGATGTCATTTTACAAGCCAGGAGGCCCAGCACTAGAAAATATTATGCAGAAAGATGGAAGAGATATTCTGTGCTTAGAACCAGGCACAAGGGCTCGACCCACTTGTTCCAAATATACCTCAGATTTTACAATACCTAACTGAGGGTGCTGGGCAAAGGCCCATCTTTCTCATCAATTAAAATCCATGCCTCTGCCATTTCAGCACATTACAATACGGAACCTCCTATTTTTTCACATCCTGTACTAAGACAGTACCTCAGAGGGGCAAAAAACATAAGACCCCCAAGGAGAGCACCAGTACCAACTTGGGATCTCAATTTTGTTTTAGAAAAACTCACACTGCCTCCTTTTGAACCAGCCAGCACAGCCGATATAAAATTCTTATGGAAAACTGCTCTGCTCCTAGCAATAACTTCAGCAAGAGAGTATCAGAGTTACAGGCATTAATGGCTGTGGAACCTTTCGTCATTTTTCACCAGGACAGGGTTTCTGTCAGGACAAACCCAACATTCATGCCAAAAGTAGTTTCCAATGTGGCTCTGAACCAAACCATTCATTTACCAACTTTCTGCCCAAATCCCCAGAATAAAGGGGAGAGACTTCTGCATGCTTTGGATATACACAGACAGCTACAATTCTACCTGGACAAAAAAGCTTTCAGAAAAACTGGGCAACTTTTTGTAGCCAATGCTGCAGGAGCACAAGGAAAACCTATCACAAAGCATCCAATTTCAAAATGGATAGGACACTGCATCTGCTTCTGTTATGCACAACATGGCAAATCAGTGCCTGGGGTCATTACGCCACATTCTACCAGAGCAACAGCCACTTCAGCAGCCTTTCTCAGAGGAGTACCAACCCAAGACATTTTAGAAGCTGCAACCTGGAGCTCAGTGCACACTTTCACCAAGCACTACCACTTGCCTCTCTACTCTAAATCCAGATCAGGCTTTGCCACTGCAGTCCTGCAGGGCCTGATAGCCTCTCCAAATCCAATCTAGACCCAGCCGCCCAACCTTAGCTTTGGGATTCAACCCAAGTGTAATGACTGCAACAGTGAAACACAAACATAGTACAGTTGTGTACCTACCATAAATGTAGATGTTCGACTGTATTCACTGTTGCAGTCCAGGTTACCCACCCACCATCCCCCTTTTCATTGCTGGGACTTCTCTGTACTTCTCAACTCTATACAACCTATGTGGTGTATTTGCTTGTAGATGAAGGAAATGTTTATATTAGTACATGCATGCTTTTTGGCATAACTTTATTTTTTCAGCCTTCCTATCTGGGGGCACCTGACTTCTGGGGCACCTGACATCTGGGGCAAGAAAAACTGAAGAAAATGGCATTGGTTGCATCTTTTATACCCCTGGCGCACTGACATCAGGGAAGAGGCGACAGCAACTGACGCCGGATCAAGACTTGGGAACTCGGGCCGACTGCGGGTAGCCTGCCGGCAGATAACCCAAGTGTAATGACTGCAACAGTGAATACACTCTAACATCTAGATGTATGGTAGGTACACAACTGTACTTTCTGTTGTACCATGCTCAAAGCTATGTGCAGTTCACCTACAGCATGTCTTTGAAATGTGGCAGGAAACTAGAGCACCGGAAGGAAATGCAGACTCCTTATGGTAGGCACCCCAGCCAAGAATGGAACGTCTTACTGTGAGGCAACAATTCTACGTGATGCTCTACTGTGCTGAAGAATACTTTTACAACATCAATACAGTACCTAGTAATCTGATAAAGAAGACCACAGTACTTGGAACCAGAAATACCACCCTGGGTTCCAGGTAGGAGATTATGTCCTGCATGGGTAGAAACATATTAACTGTTTCAAACAGAAAACAGGATAAGGAAAGGCAAGGTGGTGATAATGGGGAAAAAAGGAACTCTTAACAGCACAAGATTGTGAGCAGTGAAATGAGTAATCACATCACCAAGAACCATCCTAAATGTCAGTAGTTAGGAAGTGATCAGAAAAAGGGAGAGCAGGCCTCAAGGAATGAGAAATGACTTGTAAACTGCATGAGGAGGTGATAACGGCAATGAAGGACAATAACACGTGGAACCAGAAAATCTGGAAATTGTACTTTTCAGTAAATGGAAAGGTGTAAAACGAAATCATAAGAGAGTAGGAAGAGACAATGAACTGTGTTCAGTAAAGATTAACACAAGATATGAAACCAAACCATGAACTGGAGCAGAAAGGAACGCCTTTTAATAAATAATGTTAAACGTTGAAATGTCATTTCTGAAGAAGTTCTTTGAATGCAAAGAACGAAAAACGTACGTGTATTATTCAACGTTTAAAATTATCTATTAAAAGGCGTTCCTTTCTGCTCCAGTTCGTGGTTTGGTTTCATAAGTTTCATTTGTTTTGTGATTAACACAAGATATGCCATAAAGAAACAACCAAAAAGTCATGCCAAACATCAAAGCTACAGAGACTATGCAACACAAAATCTGTAGCAAATGGAAACTGCACCAGGCAATGAAGGCAGGAAACTGATCCTAAAAGGGAAAAACAGACAAGAATATCAACTGCTGACACGGAAAAACTAACATACTTGACACAGATGGATGCAAATCTGACATGTGTTCTTAACTCAACATATCTAAGAATGACATCTGGAATTATACCAAACATCACTCAAGAGGGGAACCATAAACTGCACCAGCCAGCCAATCCACAAATCATCCTAAAAGTAATTACATGCTGAACAGCTCTGCAGCATGGAGAAGAAAACATAATCGTATACAAACTCATAAATAAGACTGCACTGTGCAGCAAAGGACACTTGGGGAAATTCAACTACTCCAGCTAAGGAACATCGTGCACAGTGCTGCTGTACACCAAAAACATATCTGGGCACAACTGAGAGAGGTAATGGGTGATTCGAAGTTATTCTCCAAA
The DNA here is from genome assembly GCF_019279795.1 of Protopterus annectens. Classification (NCBI taxonomy): domain Eukaryota; kingdom Metazoa; phylum Chordata; order Ceratodontiformes; family Protopteridae; genus Protopterus; species Protopterus annectens. The sequence continues at coordinate 674,593,758 of NC_056735.1, forward strand.
TCAGCAAGTTGTATTTATTTTCAGCTGCAGAACATGAGCACTAAATCAGTACTGTCTTTTTGGTCATTGTGGCAAAAATGTGCTAATTCTCTATACATATAACATAATGCAAAATGTCTATGTGATTGCATGAATAATTTGTCCTTTCTGCCAAATACTTTGCTAACCATTATATGGTATGGTTCACAGCTATGCACACTGCCTGGCTGTAAACCACTTCCTTAGACAGTCTACTGTCAAATAAGTGTTCACTAAATAACTTAATCTTAGTTAAGGAAAAATGTAGGTAGCAGGGCTGGTAGCTATGCATAATCATTAGTAACATTTCATCAATATGCCAGAACATATTAAATGCAGGATCTCATTCTGTTGTGCGACCACACTTGTATCAACATCTTTTGGTTGAAGAATGAATCGGACAGATGTTTCACTGCTTAAAGTGCTTCAAGGTCAAGATCTGTACAGTTTTCAGCAGAGCCAATGTAGTAATAAGGAGAGTTTCTATCATAGCTTGACTCTCACAGCAACGGGCATCCTAAGATGTTTGTATTTTACACTGCTTTTTTATCATTTAAGCAAGCAAACCCTGGATATGCAAGCATTTACCAGCTTACATAGATGTATTAGTTTTAGAATAAAAACCACTTTCAGTGATTACTTACACTGGTAAATCTCCTTCTCATAGTACAGTAGCACTTTGCAAAGCCCACCTTGCTTTTTTTAACTGACATCTCATTTAGTGAACAAGTCTGCTATGCTGAAAGTTCATTCTGCTCTGTCATTTTTACATTAAAATTCGCGGAAGGGACTAAATTCCCTTTTACCATTTTTATACTGTTAACAAAAACAGAATTTCTAACAGGAAAGTGTTAAAGTGACTTAATACAAAACACATACAATGCATTGTGCTGAAGCATTTGTTAAAGTGACTGTGTACTTTTAGAAGGGCACACTCAGTTGTAAACAAATGCTCTACTTTCATATTGATTAGGATGAGCTAGAGGTGCAACTAGAAAAAGTTTTCCTTTGCTAACAGGTCAGATGACAGCTCTTCTCTATTACTTTGAGGTCTCCTTTCCAACAACTTACAGTAAGAATGAGACACTTTGCTTTTGTACAGATTGCTTACTAAAGATGACACTGTGGTTAACATTACTTTACTAGAAAAGATATCTACATTTACATTTATAAAAATTAATAAAATTGTTTCAGAAGTGACCCACCAGTCAACAAATTTAAAAAGTTATTTCCATTCTTTGCATTCAGTGACCAGAGAATAACTGTTACATTTCATTAAAATTTTTCTAGTCCTGTAAAATAAAGCATTTCACAGCTGCATAAAATTTACTGCAGCATCTGATGTTAGGCAAGAAGGTGCTTATAAAGGAATTAATTCTCTCTCTCCCACTCTCTAATATATATACATAATATATTCATATATAGTGTGTGTGTGTGTGTGTGTGTGTGTGTGTGTGTGTGTGTGTGTGTGTGAACCATCAAGACTATAAAACAAGACCAAATAGGCTGACTGTACCTCACACTAGTCAAATGCATCAGTAGCTACTCAGTTATGTTAAAACATTGACATTTTCTTATAAAGTACAAAATGTGTGTGTATGTGCATACGTATGTGTGTATATATATATATATATATATATATATATATATGTGTGTGTATATATATATATATATATATATATATATATATATATACACAGGACAGAGCACTTGTATTGCTGAATCTACTGATGGTGGTATAGTGGTTAGGATTCGGGACTCTCTCAGCCGTGACCACGGATTTGATTCCCGGTCAGGGAAGCTTCAATACATTTTTTTGACAGCTTGCGTGGTTCGGTGGATTAAGAAAGTTAGCATGAGTAATGGTGCTGATTTGGTTGGGAGGTTGACATAATGGTTAAGGTGTTTACTATACAGATACAAAATACAGGATTTAATTCTCACGTGGGATAATTGACTTGACTTAAAATGACTATCAAGGGCAGTTAGCCTAGTACTATCTCTGAACCTGTTTGTAGTCAAACCATGTCCAGATGGATCACCTTTTGTTATAGACTCAAAGTTAAAACCTTAAAAGCTGAGAACTCCACAAGCGCAGTATCTACTAAAGTCCCCCCCCCCCATCCCACCCCCCCAAGGAATGTTCCAACATACAATCTCTGAGGCTGTTAAATAGATGTCCATTCACACCTTCTCTTGGCACTGCAAAGTGAGCTTCCTGTGCAAGATCAGGATGGGCTTTAATCACTCTTGTGCTGCTAAGTTTATCTATTCCCCTTCCCTAAAATTGTGGCCATCTGTTTTAACACTCATCCCCCGCATTATGGCTGGTACTGTAGTTGTGATCCTTAGTGAGTAATCCTAGAGTTTAAGTTTATTCACCATAACTGTAAAGGTAATTGCTGCATTGTAAGCTGTCTAAATGCATGTGCCTGTCTAGTCTTCGTTGTTTTGGGAGGAGAGTTTTAATTTTCCATGGGGTGCACTTTCCTTGGATCCCATCTGATGGGATAGACCTTAAAGCATGCTTGGACTAGATGAGCATATTTGATGGCCACTTTTTAGTCACTTAAAGAAAAAGTTTAATTTGCATATCATTCACATAAATTACCTGAAATTTCAGTGAGATGAAATAAACCTGTCAAAGCATGAGGTCCACACAGTATTTAAAAAGTGTGGTGGTGGATGTAACGTGTTATGTCAGCTGAACTATGAGAAGGACGGGGGAAAGGAATATCATTTCTTTATCCCCTGCAGGTTTGGCATCTGTCCAGTCAAGCTTCATTGCTGGATATTCCTGTAAATTAAGCAAGTATACATTCGTATATCGCTTAGTAGCAGTGAAGTTCCGAAATCTTCATTGCTTGTTTTTGGGTGGCTACTTGCTAAGCGGAGAGGTGGAGGTGAATAGCTTTATATACCATGAATAAGCCTGCTTATGTAGTCTGTGTGCTATTCAGTGATGTGGATCTTCACTCTCATCCTAGTGTTTGTCCTCAATCACAGGAACTTCTGGAATAATGATGGCAAATGCCAGTTTGTTGGGATAGTAAAGGTAACGGTATTACTACTTTTGTCAGCTGGTGAAGAACATGTATATATGCATATGTGCTACGTGTCAAGTACTCCTATAACTTAGTAGTACATAGCAAACCTCTTGCAGTGTAGTATATGCTACTGTGACTATACAGCTGTAATATTTCAAGTATGAGAATTTAAATAGGGAGTTAATGGGGTTGATATCGCCCTTTGATGTGAAGGGCAAAGAATTCATTCAGGGGGAAGTTGGGTGGTTGACAAGTACATGCATTAGGCTTCCCGTTATTCTGCAGCCTCAGAGGTAAGGCCACTTGTAGTGTAGTTTTACCACACTTTTCTGTTTAGCTAGTGAAGCTGAATTCCCTGATTGGGGAAGATTGCATAGCTCAAGATTATATTCTGAAAGCCCAAGATTTAAACCTCAAGACCTTAGATGTAAAAAAAAAAAAAAAAAAAAGTTTCTAATGTTACACACCTTTTGCCGCTTGTTTTGGAATTGACCAAAGATAATTTGGCACACATTAAGTTGCCTTGTTTGCAAGACTGTCCTCCTCTTTAAATTCTCCCAACTGCTACTGTTCCCCTAACATTCTGTGATAAGGCATGTGCTTGTAGGTTACACATGTAACTGGCCAAGACCAGTTAATCTAACTTTAAGGACTGAAGATATTAGCCATTTTAAGTTTTATTTCCACTTAATGTTTATTTGCATCTGTTTCTGCGATGTTGAAAGCAAAAATGTTTTAAAACACATTTCTAGTGGTGGTTCTTGGCAAGTATTACCACTGAATTTTAGTGCTTTTGTTTTATGATTGTGTACCAGTACAGTTTGCTCTCATGTGCATCATCGGATGTCCTCGTCTGTTGCAGTATTCATTTATATGAGGGAGTTTCCTGTGGCATAGGCCAGTATGCAAAAGACTTTACTGTAGGGTGTGTGGTATGTCGCACATAGGCTGTGATTGGATGTTGGCCATTAAAGTGACTTAAGTATGCACCTTAGTCAGATTTTCTCTGCTGACACATCCGAACGCCAGATTCCAATGTATGGTCTGACTTTGAGTTGTTTGATTCTTCAAATTTCAGATGTGCCACATTGGGGAATTTTTTGACTCTCTGCTACTGTTTGGTTAGGGTTCATGTCATCCAAGAGGGGCAAGTGCCAATGTGGAAGACCAATATCATACGAGGATAGCCACTTTCAGTGCCTGATCTGCCTAAGATCAAACCATGACCACAGAAACTATTCTGTCAGGTGTTTGTCCCAAAGACCTTAAGGAGTAGGTTATCCTCTTTAGTTGTCTACCTAGAGAGTCCGCGTTTAAAGCTGCTAGCAAAAAGTGCTATGGAGGGATCCTCAGGGCCTGAGTGCATGTCAGTTTTGAAGGCGAAGGCCAAAAAGCGAAGACCTGAGTTTTCTGCTGCACCTCTGGATACTGACCAGAGACGCTCATGGTGCACAGTTCAAATCCATATGCTGAGCCTGATATCGGGCCACTTTGGATCCGAACAGGCATCTGTTTTGGATGTCAGAGGAGAACCACAGCTCGCGATTTTGGAAGGCCCTAAGGGGATTTCTCAGATCCTTGTAAGGGAAGAGGTAGAATCTGGCCAGATAGAATGTAGGCCTGTGTTGGACCCTCCTACCTTATATAAGGCAGACTTGCTGGGGGGGCAAACATTTATCTCAATCAAAAGAACATGTTGGCGACTAGCAAAAATTCACGCGGGGCCTTTTCAATGCCCTTATGTCCCGTTGGCTGCATCCAGGTTTTACAACTCCCTGTCCCAGTACTGTCTCCACTTAAAAAGCACTAGGGAAGAGGATTCTACAGAGGAAGAGGCATTTTCAGGGGAGGGATCTCTGGCTTACTCTTTACAGATCCTTCTCCCCTGGATTATGCCTACTCAGAAGAGGAATCCAGTGGAATAGATTCACCTATGGAAAGACCTTTCTTTTGGAAAGACTCTAGCTGAAGTGAGATCCCATTTTAAATGGGATAGCCCCCAAGTATCTCAAGTACAAGAAAGATACTATGAGCTACTATAGGTGGAATCACCTAGCCCTTCCACTATTCCTCCTGTCTTGCCTGCCTTTCTAATGCTAATGCTTTTGCCTCAGCTTCACAGCACCAGATTCCCAGCCACCCACCCCCAAGAAACCAGACAGCTTCTACAAGTTCCCAGAGGACTGCAGGGTTCTCATCAGATGCCCTTCTGCAGAACCCTTGTGTTATTTGTGGCTTCTGACAAGCCATCAGGATTGCTGCTGTCCACTACCCTCCTACCATCTGGTAAGGATAGCAGATTCTTGGATAGACTAGGCAAAGAAATTTGCATTTCTCCCACTATAGCGTTTAGGACCATAAATTACCAAACATGTACATGACCAAATTTGCTTTACAGCTTGTGTCCCAACTTTCACAGGTAATTCCAGACTTACCTGACTCGGAAAATAAAACCGTGGCTACTTACTTGGTGCATTTTCCCAAGTAGCATGACACTCCATAAAATGCAGCTATGATGATGTAGTCTTCTGCCAGAGCAGCTGCCTCTGGATCAGTATTAAGATTCTGTTGGCTAAGACTCCAGCCTTTACCTGAAGACATAAAAGCCAAATGTACGGATGCTCCTGTTGAACCCCACTCTGCCTTGTTTGGCCCTGCAGCTGTTAACTTGTTCAAATTGTTGCAGGAAAAGGGTAAGGAACTGCAGGAATTGAAACACATTTTTCCCCCCAGGACCCAAGTACCAAAGAAAGTATCCTACAAAACCTGTTTGCATGCAGGCATTCACATCACCCACAACACACCAAAAGTAATGGGAGACTGCAACAGCCCAGGGCCCCACTGGCAACTCCACCAAAGTGGCCCTTTCCAGACAAGCCATCCACTTTGACTGGCCCCCCCCCCCCCGTCACTGCATCCCACTTTCCAAGCACCTGTCCCTACCAGCCTGGGAAAGCCTAATCCAAGATGCCTGGTTCTTCTCCATTGTTCAAAAAAAGGGTACTTTGTAGTATGGGATCACCTACCCTCCTTCAAGGACATCCCTCAACTTCGCAGGGAGCAACAAGCTTTTTTCCTATAGGTTCTGTTGGACCTAATGAACCAAGAGACCATCCAGTGTTTCTCCAATAACCAAATAGGAAAAAGATTTTATTACAAGTTGTTCCTGGTGCCCATGAAGGAAGGTCCCTGGAGAGACCCATCCTTGACCTCTCCCATCTCGATACCTTTCTAAGGGTACCCACCTTCCACATCCTGACCCTCCAGACTCTGTTCCCATGTATTCTGCCTCAGGCCTTCATGATTACCCTGGATATCAAAGATGCATATCCACACATTCCCATCCATCCTAACTACATGAAGTTTTTACGCTTCTCTGTATCATCATGGCATTTTCAGTTCTGTGCCTTGCCCTTTGGACTTTTTACCACACCAAGGGTCTTCACCAAATGCCTAGATTCTGTGATTGCTGACTGCTGACTCCAGGGAATGCACTTTCCCTTATCTGGATGACAACCTCCTCCTAGCTACCTCCACAGAGGAGTTGGAATGAAATATTGCCCATACCATTAATCTTCTACAAAGTCTGTGCTTCACCATAAACTTAATCAGTTCTCACCCCCTTCTCAGGATCAGATTTTCCTGGGATGCAGGATACAAACATATCTTATGAAGGTCTCTCTACCCCCACAAAAGGTACCTCACCCTTTACTTCCAAAATCTTCTGCTGGTTCATCACATTACAGCTAGAGAGGTCTTCAGGGTCTTGGGCCTCATGGCATCCACCTTTCCCATGCTCCCCTTAGAAACCACTGCCTTTTTCTTGTGTGACGTTTGGCTAAAGTCAGTTTGGATGCAACACCAGCACCCCCTAGATTTCCTGTCATCCCTTGTCTGAAGAGAACTTCAGTGATGGATACATCATGTGTCACTCAACCCAGGACTCCCCTTACACCCTCCTGCTCCTCGACGAGAGCTCTTCACAGACGCCTTAGACATAGGCTGGGGAGAAACCTTTGGCCACCTGAAAGCACAAGGGGTCCAATCTCCCTCTAAGCTGAAGGAATGCATCATTGTAAGGGAGATGAGGGCCCTGCTATTGGCCATGCAGACCTTACATTCCCTATTCCAACCAGGACCTCTAAAGCTGTTCATAGATGATGACAGTCCTCTGGTATATGAACAAATGGGGGGACCAAGTCCTATCTGTTATGCAGGCTAGCTTTTCAGGCTTGGGAGCTGGCAATAAAATTCCAGATGACCCTTCAGGTAGTGTGCATCCCATCTTCACAGAATTGTGTGGCAGATTACGTGAGTAGGTCCCAAACACAATCCCACGAATGGATGCTTCAAAGGAATGTTTGTAGACATTGTCCACCAGTGGGGTATTCCTTAAACGGACCTCTCTGCCTCCCTCATGAACAGACCACTTCCACTGCAATTACCCAAAGGCAGTCACCACAAGTTACCTCAGAGTGGGCTTTCTCGCACAAGACAAAGGGACCCTCATCCATCCCCACTTGTCACCTCTTCAGTTGACCCTGTGGGTGATCTGTTACTAATCCCTTTCAGATGCCTATTTCCTGAGGACATGCTTACAGACCAGCAGGATGCCAGGAAACCAAATACCAGAAAATCTTATTTAGCTTAAATTGAAGAGATTTGCAATCTGATGTCTGAAATTAAACCAGGCCCTCTTAACAGTGGAAATTCCCCTGGTTTTATCTTGTGTGAATTGCTCAATGCTGGCTTTGCTCACTCTTCAGTTAAAGCTCGTTTGTCAACCATGTCTGCCTTTGTCTCCCCCCCCCCCCCCCAACTTTAGCTAGCAGATTTGAGGCTTAGTTTCTTAAAGGTGTCCTCATTGGACCTCCCAGGAAGCCTGTTCCACTTCCCTGGGACCTTAACATTGTTTTGGAAAAACTGAGTTGTCCCACCCTTTGAGCCAGCTTCCTCAGCTTCTCTACAGTACTGTTCTGGAAAAACTGTTACTCCTTGCCTTAACTTCAGCCACACGAGTGTCTAAGCTACAGGCCATTATGGTATCCCCACCTTTTCTGGTCTTCAGGACAGATCTCCCCGTGCACAAAACCTTTATTTATGCCTAAGGTAGTCAGTGCCCGGTCTTTAAATCAGTCTGACTTGCCTACCTTTTTTCCTTGCCCGAGCCCTAGTTGAGTGTGTGGTCCATATTTTAGATGTCCACAGAAAACTTGAATTTTAGATGCTGACAAAGTCTGATCAGATATTTGTTTACCACTCCAGGCCTTTGGGGCAGGCTGTGTCCAAGCAGACTACTTCCTCTTGGAATTCCAAGACCTATTACCTTTTGCTACACTCCCCATGGTAAGATTCTGCCTTCCTCTGTGAAAGCTTACTCCACCAAGGCTGTTGCCACATCTGGGGCCATGTTCAAAGGATTGGATACCAATTCAATTTGAAGGAGCTACATGGACTTTCTGGCCATACTTTCACCAAACGCTACAAATTAGATGTAATCTCTAAATCTAGAGCAAGGCTTGCCAGAGCCATACTGCAGGGCTTCCTGGAAAGCTCCTCGGCTATACCTTCCTCCCTTCATGAGCTCTGGTGTTCTCCCTCATGTAATGAATAATGCAACAGATGAATAGGAGGACATAGAATTAGTTGTGTAAAATCTTGCCATAAGGATAGATGTCCTCTGTTGCAGTATTTCTATCCCTCCCCTCTTCCCCCTAGCCGTGCTTCTTGAATGATTCTTACCCTACTTCCTTAGGCTGGCATTCCTGTTGGGACGGTCAGTTCTGAGGATAGTACTTGCGTTTGTCACTTTCATGGCCTATGTCCAAATGCAGCATGCATGCGACATACCACACACCTACAGTAGTAAAAGTCTTCTGTATACTGGCCAATGTCAGGTCACTTGTCAGGGACCTCTGTCGTGTTGAATATTGCAATAGAGAAGAGTGGAAGATCTATTGTTATAGTAAGGTTTTACATAACTATTCTGTGTGTGGCCACTTGTTGAGTTGCACATACTGTTAGAGGCTTATCATGGTGCCAGAAGAAATGGAATTTTTTTTTACATCAGGATTCATAGCTTTTCAAAAGTAGCGAGTGTAAGGTAAGCCTTTGGTTTGTATCTATTGCATTTAATGACCAAAATTGTTTCCTTTTTTGTTCTTTATTAGCTGCCACTTGAAATGTTTTGTCATAGTTTATTGTGGTTGTTAATAAAATGGTAGTAAAATTATGCTGGTGCCTTTATCAACCTGATGTTGTCAGTCTTTGTTTATTCTTGACAGATGGGAATCTGTTCCAATCCTAGAAACCGGTTCGGCCATTATACAGCTCGTGCCAGCCAAAAAACTCTCGCGCCAAGTCTTTACCCACAATGCGCCTGTGTTCATTACCCCAGATCTCATTTGCCACTCTGTCAGCAGAAGCCTTCTCTCCGCTAAGTGTTCCCTTATTTTTCTACTTTTAGTGAGAAAGATAAATGTTTCACCTTATTCTCCATCCTGTTCTATCATTTTTCTTATGTCATACTTATAAATTACTGTGTTTCCAGTCTCTACCCACCCTTTTTCTAACCCATCGGGTTTTTTCTTCATGCCATCATTGGTACTAGCTCCTTTCTACCTCAGATAATCTTGCTACCATCATTGGTAGATTCTTCTTTCCTCTTGTGTGCATACATTTGTGTTTTTAGGCATATTTTTATTTTCACCCTTCTTTTTTGGATATGTCTGACAAAACAGCCATGACTGAAACATCTGACAAACACCCTAAGGGTACGTCCAGTTTCAGATGCAAAGACTGTGATAGGAAGGTGCCCACTTGTGATGGGCATCTTTCTTGTGTATACTGCATAGGAGCACCTCTTTTGGATCTGGACTGTGAAATTTGTAAGGAGTTCAGTTAAAGAACCTTGGCAGAGCGTCGGAACAAGCTCTTGCTCAAAGGTCTCCTTATATCCCCCTTCCGTGAAGTCTTGTCCAAGACTGACACAAAACAGGATCCTTCAAAAAAGAAAAGCCTGTTTGTACCGACCTCACCCTCAATTCCAGAGGCACCCAGATGGAAATTCTCTGTTCCATATTCTTCAGAACTGACTACCAAGGCTCCTAGATTAAACTTAACTTCTTAGCACCATCAATCTCTACGGTGCCATCAACTGTCTTGTTGGCGCAGGCGTCTACAGTTACTGGCTTGGCACAGACTTCAACTGTTTCAGTATAACCTGCTACATCGGCACCAATGCAATTTGTCTACCTTCTTGGTGCCGAAACCTATATTAAAAGTACCTAGGACAAGATATTCTGCTACGATAGATCCTTATGTAGGACAAGTACTAAGTCCATTGTTAGAATGCCCCAAGTCATCTCCGGCTCTCTTGGTGCTGTCCTCCAGGAGTCTCTCAGAAATGAATGTTTGGTAGATCAGCTGTTACTGGTCAGAGATATCCCTGCTCCTTCTCATCCACCTTTCCCATCTGGATCAGTGATCTTTTTTCTCCTGGGACTCCTAATTATTTTCATCTGACCGCAGTTTCGGAGCCCAGCACTTCAAGTACCCCCAGTACCGGCTGTATGTGCCATAAGGTGTATCCACCTGTATGCCGGAGGTTGCACTGATCTCTTCAGTTCCTGTTTCAGGGCAGACCCCTCCATCAGTTCCGTGGTTTCTGGGTTGGTACCGATCTCTGTTCTAGAAACCCTGGCGGTTACAGTACTTCCCTGGCTCCAACCTTTGAGGGTGGCTCCTCAGAGTGGAGTGTCAACTCTGTTCCGAGGTGGTCTTTCTCTGTTCTGGGCTTCCGCTCCTCTTTTGGGGGGTGCCGCCTTTCAGGTTATGGAGAGGGCCTTAGCCTCTACAAGCTCCCAACTGGCCCCACCCGCATTGGAGTGCCACGTTTCCCTTTCCTCTGATCCAGAAGTGACACCTGTCTCTACAACAGGACAGCAAGCACCGAAGCTTCAAGTTACCCATGGACAGGGTTCTTCTTTGGAGTCCTCCCTAGAGATTCCCACTGAGGAGCCACCCTGAAAAAGAACTTGCAAGTGGAAGCATCTGGATTCCCCTGAAGAATCTGTCACAGAAGTCCCTGATTTCGATGAAGGGGAAGATTCTCCATGGTCACCCCCTGAGGATGTCTTCTTTGGAGACATCCTAGAGATTTTGAAACAGAGGGGTAACTGGAAGTCCCAAGACCATCCTTGGAGGAAACGTACTTGCAAGCCTTCAGTGCTTGGCCATCTACTTCCTGGATATCCCCACCCACTGACGACCTGATAAAACTAATCACTTAGCAGGCTTCTGACCTCAGAGCCTGTCCCCCAGAGACTGGACAAAATATCCCCACCGGAAGACCACCAACATTGGGCAAAGGGTTTGTCAGTAGATGCCTTGGTGGCAGCAGCCACTAAAAAGGAACTAGCTGAGAGTCCCTCTGTTCATCCTCCTACCAGGGAGTCCAGGACGATGGTCAGGTTTGGAAAGTGGGTCTGCGTTTTGACCTTTGCTCTTAAGTCCTTGAATTTTATGGCATATTTTACAAGACTCGAGAGAGACCTGATTAAGGAATTATCAAAAACTCTAGCTGCGTCTGTCCATCGAGATACAAGGTAAGGTGGCCTTGCAGCTAGTCACCCTGGAGTCCATTTCGAACTTGTCCACGTGACTCATTGCCCATGCAGTCGAAGGGACGACCAAAGCAGCAGGTTCCAGCATGGCCAGTTCACGGCATGCCTGGATGTGCTTGTGTGACTTCGTGGAGCCCTTCATCTTCTTTCATCAACTGTCCGTTTGACAGTTTTTCCCTGCTAGGCCCTAAAGTTGAGGACACACTCGCCAGATGTGAAAAGGATGGTAAGACCCTGTCTCCCATAGGTATTAATTTTTCTACTCAACGATGCTTCTCCAGGAATCAGCTGAGTGGGAAAATGTGGTTCAAAAAGTCCCATGGACCTTTCCATGACGCACATGGTAGTGGTTCCCCTCGAGGCAGAGGGAGGAGCTCAGATGGAAGATGCCGCGACCCCGAGGCAGAGGTGGTTTATGAAACCAGGGGGGTCCAGAGATTTTCTCTGGACAGCCCTACCAACACTCTTGAAACGAGGCCTGATTGCTTACCTCTGGAAGCAGTCGGGGGAAGACTTTCTCTGAACTTGTCAGCCTGGCATCAAATAAGCAATTCATGGGGGCAGAAGATCATCGCCAGAGGCTACAGTATCCCCTTCAGTACAATTCCCCACTGTGAAAGGAAAATCCCAGATATTCCATCCCATCAAAGGGATCAAGCCGCTTGAGAGAACACAGGCTGCTTCAAAAAGAGTCCTCCAAGAAGTCCCACCAGACCAGTTAAAATCCAGATTCTACTCGAGATTCTTTTTGGTGCCAAAAAAGACAGGGGACTGGAGGCCAATACTAGACCTCAGCCTTTTAAATTTGTCCAGCAGACAAAATTCCGAATGGTCACAGTTCAGTCTGTCCTCCCTTTTCTGAAGAAAGACGATTGGATGTGCTCTATAGACCTTCAAGATGCATATTGTCACAAAAATAGACTAGCTCAAGAAGATTTCTCCACTTTTTGGTCTGGGGAGCCAGTCATTACCAGTTCAGAGCACTACCATTTGGTCTCACCACAGCCCCCAAGGGTGTTTAAATGTATGGTGGCCGTCACAGCCCACGTGAGATTACATGGGTTCTGGGTGTTTCCTTATCTAAACTGGCTCCTCACTGCCTCCACCAGGCATTTGCTGATTCAAAACTTGGACTTCATTACATGTCTATTCAGACAGCTCAGCATAACAGTAAACTACTAACATTTCAGCTGTCCCCTTATCAGGACACAACTCAATACAGTATCCTGCATAGCCTGTATACCACTTCACAGCCTTCAGAAAATAAGATGTCAAATTCAGTCCATATTACCAAGGCGAAAAGTACCTGCTCTCCTTTTCTGCAAACCCTGCGTTCCATGGCAGCAGCTATCACCTTAGTTGCCATGGCACTGTTTCATATGAGAATACTTCAATGGCTTCTAGTCTCACAATGGTCCAGTCGTACTCGCCCATTGTCGCCCAGTTTTAGTATCAAATTTGCAAGAAAGACCTGTCTTGGTGGATGGAGTCAGAGATCCTGATGGGACGATCCTTTGTTCACCCCCCCCCCAACCAAAGGCTGCAGTGACTATGGACGCCTCCCAGATGGGGTGGGGGGCATTATCTGACAAGGACAGTCCAAGATGCTTGGTCTCCCCAAGAGGCCTGCTTGCACATCAACGTCCTGGAGTTGAGAGCAGTGCTCTTAGCATTGCAAGCCTTTCAGAATGTTCTTCCTCCGGGAACGGTTGCAATCCAGTCGGACAACATGTCTAGTCTGGTACATCAAGCAAGGTGGAATCCAATCCTAGCCCTTCTTTTGGGAAACTGTCAGAGTTTGGCAATGGGTGATGTCTTCCAACTGCCTTCTTGTGGTAAGGCACATCCTGGGGAGTAGCGTGATAGCGGACAAGTTGAGCAGACTAATATTATTGCCTCACAAGTGGTCTCTGAATCCTGACGTGGAAAATCGGATATTTCGCTGATGGGGCGAACCTTGCTGCGACCTATTTCCCTCCCCGATAAACAAATGCAGCACATACTTTGCCCAACTCTCTCCACAGGGAGAGTCCTCCAGAGACTGTCCCCTGGGTCTTGTTTATGCATTCCCATTTCCCCTTCTTTTTTTTTTGTCCCCCCTGAAGAAAGCCAAAGGGTTGCGATCCAGAGTAATCCTCATCACTCCATTCTGGCCCAGGCAGGCTTGGTTTCCCTTCCTGTAGCCTTGTTTGGCTCAGCGACCTTGGATTCTGGACCCAGCTCCAGATCTACTCTCTCAACCCCAAGGGCTACTACACCCAGACCTTCAATCCCTGAAGCTCCTGGCTTGGTTTTTCTAATTCCAGTAATCCCCTGTCTGAAACATTCTTCTGGCTTCCCATAGACATCCACGAGGAAGTTATATTATAGCAAATGGAAAAGATTCTCACTCTGGGCTTCTGGGAATAATCTAGATACCTTTTCAGCTCCTGTTGAAGAAAATCTTAGAATTTTTGGTGGATCTTTTTAATCGAGAAGTGGCTGCCTCTACTATCACAGTTGCTCTAGCAGCTGTCCGTAACTTTCACAATGGTTATGGTGACCAATCCCTAATCTCTCATAGCTTATGTCAAGTTTTTCTTAAAGGACTCCTTTGTAAAAAAAACCCCATTCAAGGATCCATTGCCACCGTGGGAATCTTATTTTCATTTTGCAACATTTGGTATTACTTCCCTTTTGAGTCAGCAGCCACTTGTGAACTCAGATTCTTCTCCTGGAAAACCCTTTTTCTAGTTGCTATTACCTCTGTCAGAAGGGTTTCAGAAATACAGGCATTTTGTGCAAAACCGCCATATATAATCTTCCATAAGGATAAAGTGTCCTTGAAGTAATCCTTCCTTTCTTCTAAGTGGGTCGCCGAATCAAACCTCAGTTAGTCCATTCAGTTACCAGTTTTCTTTCCAAATTTCTGTAACAAGAATGAGTACTATCTACATATGCTAGACATTCACAGACAGCTGAGATTTTATCTGGACAGGACTAAGGATGGTAGATCTTCAGACCAGCTGTTTCCTTTTCATGACCAAAGATTGGTAAGCCGGCCTCTTCAGCCATTTCTCATTCCAAGTCTTCTCTGGATGAAGTATATGCGGCAGCCACTTGGGCAACGCCTCATACCTTTATCACTCATTACAAGTTGGATATGGTCTCCAGAAGAGCATCATTTGGATCTGTGGTGCTCAGGAATATCCTTCCATAAGGGCAACCCAGGGTATAGGTAGCTGGGGACTCTGTCCCATTTGTCAAGAATAAACTAAGATTGACATCAGATAAAGAAGTTTACTCAACATAACGTTCCATCTGTGTTGTCAATCTTCGTTCATTCTTGATATCCCTCCCTCCTTCCTTACCCCGTCCTTTCAGATACTCTGGAGGATCGTACCCTTGTCCTGGGCTTATGCTGGGCATTTTACCTTGGACATGGCTTCCTCTGTATTACTATTAGTAGTAGTATATTAGATACTTCATCTTGCTGCAGTTTTCAAACTCTATCTGAAGTAATGAGCACAGGAGCATTGTGGGTAGAGACTTGGGTCGAGAGTCTTTGGCACGAGCTGTATAAAGGCCGAACCGGTTCCAGGGATCGGAACCAATTACCATCTGTCAGGAATGACCAAGATCAACACAGATGGAATGTTATGGTGAGTACATACCTTTTTTTTTGTCTTTTCAGATACACCAAAGAAGCCCCCTGTTCAGCCCCAGCCAGGTGGCTCTGGTGGTAAGGGTAAGTTATAGTTTTCAAGATATTCTTTGCAAAATTAATTTGATCTGTTAATACATATGTTTGGTAATAATCAGTAGTTTCTGTACCTTGCAAGCTGGGGGTGGGAAGACAAACTGCAGCTTTTGTAAAGTTGGCATGATGTTCATCGTGCATACAGCTGCAGTAATCACAGATGGGTTTTCAGCTGTCAGGCGGTCCCTCGGTCGGCCGAATTCCAAAGTCTTGGTCCGGCGTCGGTTGTCGTCGCTTACTCTTCTGACGTCAGGAAGGCCAGAGTATACAAGACACAGCCGATGCCATGTTCTCCCGTCTTTTTTGCCGCGCGGTGCCCGAAGCAGAAGCAGTTCGCAAGTGCCGGTCGGCCAGCTCCTGAATTACGAAAAAATTGGAACTGAAGTCTTCTCTAAAGCTAAGTACCCCGTTGGGGAAACTTTTCTTGCCTCAGACCGATGTCAGAAAAAGTTAATAATTGTATTTCTTGTGGGAAGCAAATACCGCATAAGGATTTCCATTCCCTTTGCATACCTTGTTTGGGCCCAGACCACGACGTCTCGGGCTGTCGCTTTTGCGCTACCTTCAATAAACGCACTATAAAGCGTCGGGCGGAGTTCGCCCAACACTATTTTGGTAAAGCTTTTGATCATAAAATGTCGTCGGACACTCCGACTACCGTTTTGTCCAAAAAACGCAAGGAAAAGGACCGACACGCGAGACCCGCGGTCCCCGCCGATACCATGCCAAAACAGGCTACACGTGGTCCGGTTCTCAGCGAGATGCCTTTGCAGTCCCTGACTACCGACGACACTCCTTTGGCGGTGTCCTCCGTACCAGAGACTGCTGGGTCCTCGGCCCTTTCCCAGACTACAACCGAAGCCCCTGCTAATGTCGAGCCTACTAATGTGGACAGGTCCACCTCCACCCATGGTGTATTTAGGCCCTCTTCTTCTTTTTCAATAAAGGCTTTTACTAAATCCAAAGCAGTCAGGCATCCCATGAGGCCTGTTGCACAGGGCCCATCTCCTGGACCCATGCCTAAGAAACAGATGCTTAAAATGGCTGAGGATTTAATTACTCTTATCAGAGGTTCTCAGCCCCCTCCTGACAAGAGACCCAGAGTGGGGGAAGAATCTCCCTCTTCTGATCAGGGATCCATTTTATCAGAACATTCTGATGCAGAGGAACACACTCTTACTCCCCTTTTGAGGATTCGGATGCAGAACAGTCCATTCCTTCTGTATCACCTCCAGAAGATTTTTCTTTTGGGGAAACCTTGCACACTTTGAGGGAACACTTCCATTGGGAAGGCCAAGACTTTTCAGATTCCAAGAAAAGGCTTAGGGAATTTCTTTGGTTACCTCAGCACAGACCTCTGGCTATACCCCCTGTTTTGGATGTACTGGATGATGTCTACTCGGAGGCTTGCCTTAACCCTGATTCTCTGCCTCCTGCACCAGTAAAACCTGATAGGTATTACAGAGTACCCAGCTCTCACAGAGTACCCAGCTCTCACCAATTTCTTTACAAAGGCCATAATGCTGACCCTGAAACCATTTCACAAGGCCCCAAGGGATTAAAGGCCTCCACTGCCAAGAATCCACTCCCTGCAGAAAAGGAATCCAGATCTCTAGAAAGGTGGGGTAAAAAGGTATATACCTCGGCCACCCTAGCCATGAGAGCCTTAAACTGTCAGTTTCATATGATTAAATATCAACAGTACCTGTTATCACAATTAAGGAACAAAATGTCTCAACCTGAACAACCAGATTTAAAAGAGTTACAGGATATGATGCATAGTGCGGAGCAAGTGGGTAAGCACACCTTACAATGTGGTTATGATGCCCTAGAGGCTTCCAGTAGAGCGGCTGCTACAGGATCAGTCATTCGTAGACATGCCTGACTTGGGGAACAAAATTTACCTGATCATGTGAAAGCTAAACTTCTTGATGCTCCTTTACAAAAGGATGTACTATTTGGTACTAATGCTGAGGAGATACTACGGAAAATGGAAGAAAAAGCCAAATCTATGCAAACTGTCAAGGCTTTCTTACAGGTCCAACCACCACGTTTTAGCAGAAATTGGCCTTCAAAAAACTGGTCCTTTCCAGCCACTGACAAGCCCCAAAGAGGTAGATACAGACGCACAAGGGGCAGAGGGCAATCACAAGGATCATATAGAGGCAGACAATGGCAATCTCCAGCACCAAGAGGTGGTGAAGACCGTGCACAACAATACAGGAAGCAAACCCAATGACTCCCTCATTTCAATGCCAAGCAAGTTTCAGCTGGCAGCACCTTTGGGAGGGAAACTAGCATTATTTGCAAGCAATTGGCACATTGTCACAACAGACAAATGGATACTGGACATTATAAACAGAGGCTACAAATTTCAATTTCACACTCTTCCAAAAATGAGAGGCATGCCAAACCTGCCACAAAATCAAAGGGCAGAGGCACAACTGCAAATTTCAAAGCTCCTAAACATGAGAGCTATACAAAAGGTACCTACACACCAACAAGGTCAAGGTTTTTATTCAAGACTTTTTCTGGTACCAAGAAAATGAACCGACTGGAGACCCATTTTGGACTTATCCATCCTAAACACATTCCTACTCGTACCAAAATTCAAGATGCTCACATTACAGCAACTTCTTCCCATGCTGGGCAAGGAGTTTTGGCTGGTAACATTGGACCTCAAGGAGGCATACCTGCATGTCCCAATCAGACAAAGCTGCAGAAGATACCTCAGATTTCTTGCAGGTTCAATCGACTATCAATTCTCTGCATTGCCCTTTGTGAATACTCTGGGCGCAGTAGATAAGCCAAAGTGCCTGGCATCAGTGATTGCCTACTGCAGACTTCAAGGGATACAAATTTACCCTTATCTGGACGACTGCCTGAGCCAAGCGGACAGCAAACGCATACTACTGGAACATCTGGCATATGTGACACGGTTACTGCTTTCTCTGGGATATACCATCAACAAGGAGAAATCAAGGCTAACACCATCTCAGAAAATAACCTTCCTGGGCGCCAACTTGGACACAAACACCCAGATGGCATATCTTACGCCAGAAAAACAAGGGCAACTATCTCAGTACTTCGAAACACAAGCAAAAAGTACCAGGCTTACTGCAAGGAAATTCCTGCAGGCTCTGGGATTCATGGCATCTTGCCTTCTTCTAATCCCATGTGCAAAGCTGCATATGAGGAAACTTCAATGGTACCTAAAAAATCTATGGCCTCAACACAGTCACAGTTTGGAAACAATTATACCAATAATTCCATGTTTGCAAAAGGAATTTCTATGGTGGGCCCAAGCATGTCAAGTAAACACAGGCCTTCCATTCTGCAAGCCTCAAGCAAAACAAGTCATAACCACAGATGCCTCAGATTACGCCTGGGGGGCGCACATTAAGGACAGGTGCATTCAGGGCAGATAGTCCCAAAAGGAAAAGCACCTTCACATCAATCAAAAAGAAATGCTAGCAGTAATAAATGCAATTACAGCCTTCAAGGACTTCCTGCATCCAGGACAATTACTGATAAGAACAGACAACACCACAGTGATGTGGTACATAAACAAACAAGGAGGAACACATTCATACCCCTTGTGCAGACTAGCCATGACTCTTTGGAACTTGGCTCTGGAAAGACAAATCGAACTTCAAGCACAGTACTTGCCAGGACTGAAAACACACTGGCAGACACTCTAAGCAGAAATATGATAGATCCACACGAATGGAAGTTACATCCTCAGGTGTTTACAGAGATAATCCAAGCGTGGGGGAGGCCAGACATAGATCTTTTTGCCTCCCACAGGAACCATCAACTGAAAAAGTTTTGTTCAAGGACATTTCATCCAAAGGCCTGGAAGGTGGACGCCCTTTCATTCAGTTGGACAGCATGGACAGTTTATGCATTCCCACCTCTGCCCCTTCTGCCCAAGGTGCTTTTGAAAGCAAGAACAGACAAACCGAGGATGATACTGATTGCTCCAGATTGGCCAAGGCAACACTGGTATCCACTCCTGAGGAGCCTAACACATACTCCTCCATGGTCCCTGCCTCTAATGCCTCTTCTACTGACTCAGAACAGCTACAAAACTCTTCAGTCAGCTGAAAACACTCAACCTCGCTGCATGGAAAATCCCTTGACACCGCAACAGTCCCTACTCTCCAAGGAGGTGCAGGATGTCATTTTGGAGGCCAGAAGACCATCTACAAGAAAAGCTTACTCCGCAAAATGGAAGCGGTTTTGCTGTTGGAATCAGAAAAGAGGCCAGGACCCTACAAAATTGAACTTGCCTCAGGTTTTACAGTACCTAGCTGAACTGCTGAACAGTGGACTTTCATTTTCTTCCATAAAAATACATGCATCGGCCATTTCTGCAGAATTCAACACGGATCCTCCTTTATTCTCTCACCCACTCTTACGACAGTTCCTCAGAGGGGCTAAGAATATAAGACCTCCAAGGAAGCAGCCAATTCCTGCCTAGGGCCTTAATTACATTCTAGAAAAATTAACATTGCCTCCCTTTGAACCTGCTGCCTCAATAGATCTGCAATATTTGTCCTGGAAAACAGCTTTCCTTCTGGCCATCACTTCAGCTCGTAGGGTTTCTGAACTACAGGCCCTCATGGCGGTGCAGCCCTTCCTAATCTTCCATCAGGACAGGGTTTCCCTTCGTACCAACCCATCTTTTATGCCAAAAGTGGTATCTAGGATAGCCTTAAATCAAGCCAGACACCTACCTACCTTTTATCCTAACCCTCAAAACAAAGGGGAGAGGCTGCTTCACTCTTTAGACATCCATAGGCAGCTACGTTACTATTTGGACAGAACAAAGTCCTTCAGGAAATCGGAACAACTTTGTGTCCTATGCCGTAGGGGCTCAAGGGAAACCAGTTACCAAACAGACCATTTCCAAGTGGATTGGCCACTGCATACGGTTTTGTTATTCCTATCATGGGAAATCTGTCCCTACTGCTATCAGATCTCACTCCACCAGGGCCACAGCCACCTCTACAGCCTTCCTCAGAGGTGTTCCTACTAAGGATATTTTGGAGGCAGCCACTTGGAGTTCTGTACATACCTTCACAAAACACTACCACCTGCCCTTATATTCCAGAACAAGAGCAGGCTTTGCCACTGCTGTTTTGCAGGGCATTCTGGCTCAACCCAGTTCCTCATAGTACCTACCACCCTATGCATAGCTTTGGGATTCTACCCATCTGTGATTACTGCAGCTGTATGCACGATGAACATAGTACAGTTTTGTACCTACCATAAATGTAGATGTTCGAGTGCTAATACAGCTGCAGTACAGGTTTCCCTCCCTCCTTCCCCACTTGGTAAAAGCATGGGGCCTTACAACCTTTTCATATCACCTGACTGGGTTATCCTGCTATGTTTTATTTGCTTGCTTACACTGATTTTGCATTTCATTGCATTGCTTGCATATGTAGATAAGCCTTATTTATGTATTGCCTTCCTTTTGGGGGCACCTGACATCTGGGGCAAGAAAGACTGAAGAACATGGCGTCGGCTGTGTCTTATATACTCTGGCCTTCCTGACGTCAGAAGAGTAAGCGACGACAACAGACGCCGGACCAAGACTTTGGAATTCAGCCGACTGAGGGACCGCCTGACTGCTGAAAACCCATCTGTGATTACTGCAGCTGTATTAGCACTCTAATTTCTACATTTATGGTAGGTACAAAACTGTACTTTCTGCTGCTCCTCTCTGGATTCAGTAGGGATTGTTTATTCCTCTACTTCCTTGTACAAATAACCATCAATCTATTCCTAGGTTTGAGAGAGAATATCCAGAAGCTATTCCCCATTTCCTAGTCTCCCCCTCATTTCCATGGATGCTTCCAGATGTGCTGCCTCACTAGCTAAACATGGCTGAGAAGAAAGTACTATCCCTGCTTTGAGAATCATCCACGAGGACCCACCAGAGTATATAGAGTCAGGATGCTTGTTTGAGGTTATTTTTGGTTTCAGAAAAGAACAAAGGCCTCTCTTCAGTTGTCCACCTAAGTAACATCATCTTCGTAAAAACTACCCCATTGAGAGTGGTTATTGTGCAGTGAATTCTACATATTCCTTAGGCATATGACTTGGATGTGTCTCGTGGATCTGTAGGATGCTTGCACATAGATTGCATCAGTGTCCAGGAGATCCCTTTACTTCTGAAAAGGAGACGGCCATTATCAGTTCCTGGAGTCTTGCCCTTTGTTCTTATTACAGCCAGTCTTCTGTGGTTCACATGCATATTGACAGTAGGTTATGACCCGTCTGCCACTCCACAGAACCAGCATGTTTCCATATCTGGATTATTGACTCATGGCTGCCACAACAGTGGAACCCCTTAGTGAAGGCCAGAGGTTACATTCTCCAACTTTCTGGCCTTAGGAATGTTGGTCCACAAAGAGAAGTTGTTGGTACAGCCTACCCAAAACATGCAGTTCATAGGCTGCTACCTGGATATAGTGCATCACATAGATGTTCTTAGTGTTTCACTTTTGCAGTTATTACATTTGGGTAATCTGCTGGCTGGTTGTCCTCAGTCGGCCTGAATAACAAAGTCTTGGGTCCTGCGTCGGTTGCTGTCTCCTCTTCCATGACGTCAGGGATATAAAACATGCAGCAAACACCATTTTAACCAGTCTTTCTTGCCCAGCGGTGCCCGAAGCAGAAGCAGTTCACAAGTGCCGGTTGGCCGACTCCTGAAATTTTTGTATTCGAGTTTCAGAACCGAAGTCTTCAAACTAAAGCTAAGTACCCCATTGGGGAAACCTTTTCTTGCTCCTTACCGATGTCAGTAAAAGTTAATAATTGCATTACTTGTGGGAAGCAAATACCTCATAAGAATTTTCATTTGTACTGTCTTCCTTGCCTAGGCCCTGATCACAACGTGCCTTGCTGTCGGTTTTGTGCTAAATTTAACCAACGCACTATTAAACGTTGGTATATTTTTGCTACTGAATATTTTGGTTCAAGATTTAACTACCCTGAAATGTCTGTTAGCAGTCAGACTACCGGAGTTCACAAATAACGCAAGGAAGACCGTTGAGGTCCAAAACAGACTAAGCTTCTCGTAAGCCAGTCGCCGGGTCGCCTGTACTCAGAGAGGCACTTTCGCAGCCCCTGATACCTGCTACTTTTGAGTCGCAGGCCTCTACCGAGACCCATTCTGAGTCCAGTATGCCGCGAGATTCTCAAGAGTTTTGAACCTGCGGATGTCTCTCCCTTGGATGGGTCCTTCTGAGGGTGTTTTCAGGCATCAACACTTTTATATTAAACCGGCAGCAACAAAAATAAATGTCAAAAACAACTTCTATGTCTAAAAAAACGATGCATGAGCCACGTGCTCATGTCCCTATGCCTAAAAAAAGATTATCAAAATGGCTGAGGATTTAATTACCTTGATCACGGGTTCCCAAACCCCCCCCCCCCCTCCTGTTAAGAGGCCTAGGCAAGGCACTGATTATGAATCTTCAGATCAGGTTTCCATTTCTTCTGATTCCTCTTCTGATCAGGAATTTTCTATTCCACCCTATGAGGATTGTGATGCAGAGGAATCAATCCCATCTGCATCTCCTACAGAGGATTACTCTTTTGGAGAGACTTTGCATACTTTAAGGGAACATTTTCACTGGGAGAGTCAGGACTTCTCTGAATCAAAAGAGGCTTAGGGATTTCCTTCTTCCTCAGCATAGGCCTTTGGCAGTACCTCCTGTATTAGACATTGTTGATGTGTTCTCGGAATCAAGCATGGCTCCTGATTCCCTGCCTCCGGCTCCTAATAAGCCAGACAGATATTAGAGGGTTCCTGACTCCCACAAATTTGTTTTCAAAAATCCTGCTGCTGATCCTGAGACTATTTCTCAGTGTCCCAATGGTGTTAAGGCTTCTACAGCCAAAAATCCTACCCCTTCTGATAGATATTCCAGGGCGCTGGATAGATAAGGTAAGAAGGTTTATACGTCTGCTACCTTGGAAATCAGGGCTTTAAACTGTCAGTTTCATATAGCATGTTATGGGCTTACTTAAACAGAAAATTATTTCTGATTGTGTGGAAAACAGAGTTACAGGATTTATTGCATTCAGCAGAACAGGTTGGAAAGCATACTTTGCAATGTGGTTTTGATTCCTTGGAGGCCTCTTGTAGGGCTGCAGTTACTGGATCTGTGATTAGAAGGCATGCCTGGCTCAAGGAGCAAAATCTGCCTGATCATGTTAAAGCTAAATTGTTGGATGCCCCTTTGCAGCATGATACTCTGCTTGGTAATAAGGCAGAAGAGGTTTTAAAGAAAATGGCAGACAAAGCTAAATCTATGCAAACTGTAAAAGATTTCTTGCAAGTGCAGCCACCCAGGTTCAGTAGATACTGGCCTACTAAAAATTGGTCCTTTCCTGTGTCCAACAGAGCCACTCTGGGCAAACCCAGGCACTCAAAAGGCTCCAGATATCAGTCACAGGGTTCTTACAGGTCAAAGCAGTGGGGTGCCTCCACCTCCAAATCTGGAGGAAACAAAACAACCCTGCAGTAAGCAGTCTCAATGACTTTCCTCTACCATCTCCAAGCACTTATCTTTTGGCAGCCCCCTTGGGGGGAAAACTAGCACTTCATGCTCACAATTGGCAGTTAATTACCCAGGACAAGTGGGTTTTAAACATAGTATCCCAGGGGTACAGATTTCATTTCCATACTTTGCCAGTTCCAAACGGGTGGCCAGATCTGCCACAAACCCAGTGGCAGGAGCCCAGAAACAAGTCATGTCCCTCATTTTTATTTAACATTTGTTGACCGGGAATGTCCGACTAGGTTCCACAGAGCCTGTTTTCAGCAGAGGCCCGGGGAGAAACGCTCCAGATGCATGTCTTTGGAATGTGGGAGGAAACCGGAGTACCCGGAGGAAACCCACGCGAACACAGGGAGAACATGCAAACTCCACACAGAAGGCACCCCAGCCGAGAATCGAACCGGACTCATGGATATGGGGGCTATTCAACCAGTACCAGAAAAGGACAAGGATTTTATTCAAGACTGTTCCTGGTACCCAGAAAAGACGGTTCATGGTGTCCAATACTGGACTTATCAATTCAGAACACGTACTTGGACATTCCAGAATTCAAAATGCTGACTTTACAACAGCTACTGCCTATGCTAGGCAAGAATGCTTGGTTAGTAACTCTAGACTTGAGGCGTACCTGCATATCCCAATAAGGGAAGCATGCAGAAGATACCTCCACTTCAAAGCAGGTTTTTTGCATTACCAATTCTCTGCACTGCCCTTTGGCTTATCTACTGCGCTGAGGGTCTTTACAAAGTGCCTGGCACCAGTAATTGCATTCTGCAGACAAAGAAACATCTAAATTTATCCTTATCTGGACGATTGTCTCATTCAAGCAGAGGACAAGGACACTCTTCTTCAACAAACGAAAAGAAATCATAACTGGTAACCTCTCAAATTACATTCCTGGGTGCAAGCTTGAATACAGCTGCCCAAATGGCTTACCTCACGCTAGACAAACAAAGGCAACTGACAACATACTTCAAACAAATGGCAACAAAAACCCATTTGTCTGCAATACAAATTCTGCAGGCTTTGGGATTCATGGTGTCCTGCATTCTACTAATTCCATATGCGAGACTGCATATGAAAACTTCAGTGGTACCTAAATGTTTATGGAGTCAACATTGTCACAGCCTGCAAACAATGAATGTTCTTCGTGTTTCACTGTTGCAGTCATTACATTTAGGGTAGTCTGACAGGTTGCCCTCAGTCGGCCTGAATAAAGTCTTGGGTCCTGCGTCGGTTGCTGCCTCCTCTTCCATGACGTCAGGTTGTCAGGGGTATAAAACATGCAGCCGACGCCATTTTATTCAGTCTTTCTTGCCCCGCGGTGCACAAAGCAGAAGCAGTTTGCAAGTTCCAGTCGGCCGACTCCTGAAATTTTCACATTAGAGTTTCAGAACCGAAGTCTTCAACTAAAGCCAAGTACCTCGTTGGGGAAACTTTTTCTTGCTCCTCACCGATGTCAGTAAAAGTTAATTGTATTCCTTGTGGGAAGCAAATACATCATAAGGATTTTCATTTGTACTGTATTCCTTGCCTAGGCCCAGATCATAACGTGCCTTGCTGTCGGTTTTGTGCTAGATTTAACCAACGCACTATTAAGCGTCAGTATATTTTTGCTTCTAAATATTTTGGATCCAGATTTAATTGCCCTGAAATGTCGTCAGTTAGCAATCAGACTACCGGAGTTCACAAAAAACGCAAAGAAAAAGAGAGAGACACAGTCTAGGTCCAAAACCGACAACGAAGCTTCTCCTAAGCCAGTCGCTGGTGCTCAATGAGGTGCTTTCGCAGTCCCTGATACCCGCTACTTTTGAGTCGCAGGCCTCTACAGAGACCCATGCGGAGTCCGGTATGCAGCGAGAGTCTGAGTATTGAACCCGCGGATATCTCTCCCTTGGATGGGTCTGGAGCTGCTGAGCAGGCACCTGCTTCTGAGGGTGTTTTCAGGCCTCACCATTTTTATATAAAACAGACGCCAGCTTCATAAACAAGATCAAAATAATCTAAGTCTAAAAAAACAACTCATGAGCCACGTGCTCAGGCCCCTATGCCTAAAAAAGATGATCAAAATGGTTGAGGACTTAATTAACCTTGATCAGGGGTTCCCAACCCCCCCTGCTAAGAGGCCTGGGCCAGACACTGATTATGAATCTTCAGATCAGTTTCCATTTCTTCTGATTCCTCTTCTGATGACAAATTTTCTATACCACCCTATGAGGATTAAGATGCAGAAGAAGCCATCCCATCTGCATCTCCTCCTGAGGATTATTCTTTTGGAGAAACCTTGCATGCTGTAAGGGAACATTTTCATTGGGAGAGTCAGGATTTCTCTGAATCAAAAAAGAGACTTAGGGATTTCCTTCTTTCTCAGCATAGGCCTTTGGCTATCCGTCCTGTATTAGACATTGCTGATGTGTTTTCGAAATCAAGCATGGCTCCTGATTCCCTATGTCTGACTCCTAGTAAGCCAGACAGATATTACAGGGTTCCTGACTCCCACAAATTTCTATTCAAAAGTTCTGCTGCTGATCCTGAAACTATCTCACAGGGTCCCAAAGGTGTAAAGGGCTCTACAGCCAAAAATCCTAACCCCTCTGATATTGATTCCAGGGTGCTGGATAGATGGTGAAAGAAGGGGATTACGTCTGCAACCTTGGCAATTAGGGCCTTAAACTGCTAGTTTCATATGCTTAAATATCAACATGTTATGGGCTTATTGAAACAGAAAATTGTTGATTTCTGACTGTGTGGAAAATAAAGAATTGCAGGAATTATTGCATGCAGTAGAACAGGTTGGAAAGCATACTTTGCAATGTGGTTTTTATTCCTTGGAGGCCTCTTGCAGGGCCGCAGTTACTGGATCTGTGATTAGAAGGCATGCCTGGCTCGAGGAGCAAAATCTGCCTGATCATGTTAAAGCTAAATTGTTGGATGCCCCTTTACAGCATGATACTCTGGTAATAAGGCAGAAGAGGTTTTAAAGAAAATGGAAGCCTAAGCTTAATCTATGCGAACTGTAAAAGATTTCCTACAAGTGCAGCCACCCAGATTCAGTAAGCACTAGCTTACTAAAAATTGGTCCTTTCCTGTGTCAACAGAGCCTCTCAAGGCAAATCCAGGCACTCAGAAGGCTCTAGATACCAATCACAGGGTTCTTACAGGTCAAAGCAATGGGGTGCCTCCACCTCCAAATCTGGAGGAAACTAAGCACAACCCTACAGTAAACCTTCTCAATGACTTCCCTCTACCATCACCAAGCACTTATCTTTTGGCAGCCCCCTTGGGGGGGAAATTAGCACTTCATGCTCAAAATTGGCAGTTAATTACCCCGGACAAGTGGGTATTAAACATAGTATTCCAGGGGTACAGATTTCATTTTCCATACTTTGCCAATTCCATACGGTTGGCCAGATCTGCCACAAAATCAGTGGGCAGAGGCTCAGAAACAAGTTGCGTCCCTCATGGATATGGGGGTTATTTAACCAGTACCAGAACAGGAAAAAGGACAGGGTTTTTATTCAATACTGTTCCTGGTATCCAGAAAAGACTGTGCCTGGCGTCCATTACTGGACTTATGGATTTTAAACGTGTTCCTGGACATTCCAAAGTTCAAAATGCTGATTTTACAAAAGCTACTGCCTATGCTGGGCAAGAAAGCTTGGTTACTGACTCTAGACTTGAGGCATACCTGCATATCCCAATAAGGGAATCGTGCTGAAGATACCTCCACTTCAAGGCAGGTATTATGCATTACCAATTCTCTGCACTGACCTTTGGCTTATCTACTGCGCCCACGGTCTTTACAAATTGCCTGGCACCAGTAATTGCATTTTGCAGACAAAGAAGCATACACATTTATCCTTACCTGGACAACTCCCTCATTCAAGCAGAGAAGAAGGACATTTTTCTTCAACATCTGGCGTTTGTAAAAAGGCTTCTAACATGGCTAGGGTACACAATAAATGAAAAGAAATCACAACTGGTATCCTCTCAGAATGCTACATTCCTGGGTGCAAGCTTGAATACAACTGCCCAGATGGCTTATCTTATGCCAGACAAAGGCAACTGCCAACATACTTCAAACAGATGGCAACAAAAACCCAGTTATCTGCAAGACAGATTCTGCAGGCTTTGGGGTTCATGGCATCTTGCATTCTACTAATTCCATATGCAAGACTGCATATGAGGAAACTTCAATGGTACCTAAAAAGTTTATGGAGTCAACATTGTCACAGTCTGGAAACCATGATTCCTCTCATTCCCTGCCTGCAACAGGAGTTTCTTTGGCAGGCAGAGATATCACCAAAACAAGGGACTGTCATTCACTCTACCCCCTGCCACCCAATCCCTGACTACAGACTATGCTTGGGGGGGCCCACCTTTCGGGGAGATGCATTCGGGGCATATGGAGCCCAAAACAAATGCATCTGCATATCAACCAGAAAGAGATGCTAGCTGTTGAGAATGCCCTGACAGCCTTCAATGACTTGCTTCATTCAGAACAACTACTGATAAAGACGGACAACACCAGTTATGTGGTATATAAACAAGCAGGGGGGGTACACATTCCTACCCCCTTTGCAGACTAGCCATGGCATTGTGGAACACAGCCTTGACTTACCAAGTACATCTTCAAGCTCAATTCCTGCCAGGAAAACAAAATACTCTGGCAGATGACCTAAGCAGAAATCTTATGGACCTGCACTCCACAAATCTTCAGCATGTTAACAGAAATGGGGGAGCCCAGACATAGATCTATTTGCCTCTCCCTAAAATTATCAACAGGACAAATTCTGCACAAGGACTTCTCACAGACGAGCATGGAAAGTGGATGCCCTATCCTTCAGTTGGAAAAACCTATCAGTCTATGCCTTTCCCCTCTGCCTCTTCTCTCCAAGGTCTTACTAAAGGTCAGACAGGAAAAACCAAAAATGATCCTAATTGCTCCGGACTGGCCTCGCCAGCACTGGTACCTAATTCTAAGGAATATGTCTCAACTCCCTCCTTGGTGCTTGCCTCAAATACCTCATCTACGGTCTCAGCAGAACAATCAAATTCTGCACACTCCGCTCCAAACTCTGAACCTTGCAGCTTGGCTGATCATGTAATTATTCAAACACCTCAGTAAATCTGTGATGGATGTCATTTTTGGAAGCCAGAAGGCCTAGTACTATAAAATCGTATGCTGATAAATGGAAGAGATTCTGTGCTTAGAACCAAGCACAAGGAACGGACGCAGCAAAACCAAATATCCCTCAGATTTTACAATACTTGACTGAGATGCTTGACAAGGGCCTATCTTTTTCTTCAGTAAAAATCCATGCCTCTGCCATCTCAGCTCATTACAACACTGAGCCTCCCATCTTTTCTCATCCTCTGCTAAAACAGCATCTTAGAGGGGCCAAAAATTTAAGGCCTCTCAGAAAATCAACTACTGCATGGGACCTCAATTTTGTGCTGGAAAAACTCACCCTACCTCCTTTTGAACCAGCAGCTACTGCAGATATAACATTTCTATCTTGGAAGACAGCTTTTCTTTTGGCAGTCACTTCAGCAGGAAGGGTTTCAGAACTACAGGCTGTCATGGCAGTGGAGCCTTTCATTATATTATACCTGGACAGGGTGGCCCTCAGGACCAATCCTTTTTTTATACCTAAGGTGGTATCCTGTGTGGCTCTTAACCAGACCATTCACCTGCCAACATTTTTCCCAAATCCTCAGAACAAGGGGGGGGGGGCGGATTCTGCATTCATTGGATGTACACAGGCAACTAAGATTCTACTTGGGACAAAATCTCTATGAAAGTCTGAGCGACTACTGGTAGCATTTGCTGCATGATCAGAGGGGAAGGCTATATCAAAGCAGGCTATTTCTAAATGGATAAGCCACTGCATTCGTTTCTGCTACTTGCACCATGGTAAACCTGTGCCCAAGGGGATCAGATCCCATTCCACCAGGGCTGCCTCTACTTCAGCAGCTTTTCTCAGAGGGGTCCCAACCAAAGGCATTCTGCAAGCTGCTACTTATAGCTCTGTTCATACTTTCACAAAGCATTATAATTTACCTCTCTTCTCTAACTCCAGGGCAGGCTTTGCCACTGCAGTCCTGCAGGGCCTTATAGCTGCTCCTAATGGTGTTTAGTTCCATCCTCCCATCCGTAGCTTTGGGACTCTACCCAAATGTAATGACTGCAACAGTGAAACACGAAGAACATAGTACAGTTCTGTACACTTACCGTAAATGTAGTTGTTAGAGTGTATTCACTGTTGCAGTCTGGGTTACCCACCCGCCATCCCCCATTCTATACCTTTTCTTTCCTTCACTATACTCAAAAGCCTTTGTGGTGTATTTGCTTTTAGTTGAAGGTAAATTTTATATTTCTAAAAGTGCATTTATATATTTACAGTTTATATATATTTTTGCTCCCCATTTGGGGGGCACCTGACATCTGGGGCAAGAAAAACTGATTAAAATGGCATCTGCTGCAT
This sequence comes from Protopterus annectens, assembly GCF_019279795.1. NCBI lineage: Eukaryota > Metazoa > Chordata > Ceratodontiformes > Protopteridae > Protopterus > Protopterus annectens. Next base: position 674,624,253 of record NC_056735.1, read on the forward strand.
GTTTTATACCCCTGACGACATGGAAGAGGAGACATCATCTGACGCAGGACCCAAGACTTTGTTATTCAGGCCGACTGAGGGCAACCTGCCAGCAGATTACCCAAATGTAATGACTGCAACAGTGAATACACTCTGTCTGCATTTATGGTAAGTGTACACAACTGTACTTTTCTCTTCCACTGGAGGACCCAACACATTTCAGTTCAGGAGTGAGAGCTGCAAGGCAAACCTTCACATCGACAACTTGGAGATGAAGACCTTCCTCCTACTATCGCAGGAACTTTTAAACAAGGAACATGTTTATTAAATTATCACACAGGCAGTCATACATATGTATAAAAGAAAAACTGTAGACATAACCCCATCTGCAAGCATTTTACATCACAAATCACATCGACATAATCAGAGTTGCAAACACCATACATCACTTTTAATCTACCCAATCATTGTCAGTCAGGCACTACATAACTCATTCAATTCCAGCCTTCTTTTAAACCTCATTCCTCCTCTGTATGTACTCTTCCCACAATTCCCATTTTTCCTGTGTAATTTGCTCCTGCCCATTTTTTAAAGATTCCAGTTCCAGTGGTTTTATCAGTTACTATATTCACTACTTATAGTATAGTTGGTTTAGACTTTGATTTCCATTTTCTAGTAATTGTTTTTTGGGCAACCACCATAATTACTGAACAAGGCCTTACTTTGTCTAGGCAATTTGGATTCTGCACGTTAGCTCATAGTCATTTTCCCTAGTTACACCAATTTGCATACCTAGTATCTCTGAAAGAGTAGTCTGCAGGGAATCTTTAAAGTTTGCCAATTCATTACACACTAAGAAAATATGTTCCCAGTTACTAATTTCCCCATCATGCTTCCAACATTTGATGCCTACCCAAGGAAAAATTCTCTGGAGTCTGTGTGAGGTATAAAAATATCTATGTAAGCATTTCCAAGAAAAATCCTGTCTTCTATATTTTGTTGCATATTTGGGAGACATACATGTATTCCCTCATTGTTTCTTTGTGAATTGATTTTCCAGTCTTCTAACCCTCTCTGATACTTGTAGTTATGCAGCATTTTGTATGCTGTACTAATTGTTCCTATTTTTTTAACAGCAGCTTCTATTCTAGATTGTACTAAAGATTCTACCACTGATGGTCTTGCATGTAGGAGCCACCTGCCACATTTTCTCTCTGCCTGTACTTTGACATTTATCTTTGATAGGGAAGGCAATCTCTAATGGTCCAAATAAAAAAATTGGTGCCTACCCATTCTATTACCTTTCCCTCTTTGGTCATTTGCTCCCAATGTCTTGGTTCCTTTCCCAGTTTTCTCGAATAAATTCCAGCCTCCTTTTGCCTATTGTCTGTATTCTTAATTCCAGTCATGCCTTTCAGCATAATCTCCTTTCTCTATCCCCGTGTTGGCTTAGTTCTTAAAATACTTTCTACTATATGAATATAATCTGTATGATTATTGTTCTCCTTAAAGATCAATATCCAAAATGTAATTGTCTCCTTGTTTCTTGAGCACCCCCCCCCCAATGTTTCATCACCCCTTTCTACTTTGAATTATAGGTTTCTGCTTGTGGAATTTATATTAACTTTAACTGTGTAGCTGTGAAATACTCCAAATCTGGTAATCCCAGTCTGCCTTGTTATATTGGAAGAATCCGTTTATATCACTTGACACTTGCTGTCTTCCCCTCCCAGATAAAATCCTTCAGCTCTTTAATTGCTATCCACAACAACTAATCAGGTTGATAAATATGATTGACCTGAGTGTTAAGATTAAATAGGCTAAAAACATGTTAACTGCTTGTATCTTACTGTCCATATCCATAAAACAGCTTCCAGTTTTTTGTATCTTTTTTAGTCTCTTCCCATATATCCTTTGCTGCCACACGGGAATCATTTTTGATACATACTCCCTAAATACTTCATTTTGTCATCTCCCCATAAATATGGATATTGCTGAACCAGTTAGTCTTTGAGTACATAATTTACCATTGTTGCCTTTCTTTTAGCTTCATTAATTTTATTTCCTGAAAAGATTTGAAACTGTCATGATGTTCCACAGCACTAATTTCTTTTTTTGATTTTGTCACGTATAAAATATCTGCAAATAGAACCAGCTTTTCTTGACTACCATACCGGTTATATGCTTGAATTTCTGAATCGCTTATTTTCTTTGCCATTGTTTATAAGTGTAATGCAAATAACTATGGGGAAAGATGATTGGTTCCTCTGCTCAAGCAGAAGTTATTGGAGAGGACCGCACCCACTTAAATTTTCACTTCCAGTACCTCGTATATCCTCCTAATCAGCCGTATAATTTTATCAGGGTGTGCAAATGTGTCCATTGCCCTGCTCATAAAGTCTCAGCTTACTCTGTCAAATGCTTTCTCTGCATCAAGACCCACCAGCAACAGTGGTATTTTCTTACATTCGGCTTTCCTCTGGGTCATCAGTATTCTGTTAATGACTGTTTGCCTTCATTCCACAAAACCACATTGATCCATATCTATCAGCTTTGGCATCACTTTTGCCATTCTTTTAGCCATTATAGGCATACACTTCATAGTCATGATTTAGTATCGAAATGGGCCAGTATGAAGCTGGATCTGATGGATCTTTTCCCTGTTTAGGTGTTAAAGCTACCACCACCTTCTTCCAGGATGTTGGTACTTCTCTTAAAATTTGTCTTTCGGCTTTTCCCGGTTAGGGGTCGCCACAGTGGAACTCCGGTCCGCTAATGATTGGTAGTGGATTTTTACGTACCAGGTTACCAGCCTTGACGTGCAACCTTCAACAAAGGCACGCCCCATTCACGTATGCCTCCACACAGAAGACGCTCTAGCTGAGAATCGAACGGGACAACGTCTTACTGTGAGGCGACAACGCTTACTGTTAAAAAAAAAATCCTTCCAGATCTTTCACCTACATCCACTTATTCTGTTATGTCAGCTTAAAAGATGTTGCTACTTGCTGTTCAGCCAGCTGGCCCCACAAAAGGTAGACAGGATGTGTAAAATTCCTCAGTCTTTTAAAATGTTATACACTATTTCTAAGCCTGACCCAGCAGCTGGAGCCTTAGTTGATCCCACTGCTGCTATGCACTTTATTCTAATCCTGTCCTTTCTGATATGGATGGGAAAATTGGTAGGTTTGGGGAGTGTATAGTTTGGTTTTCAGAATTTTGAATTGTCAGGTTCATATGTTAAACTTTGTTATAACAAATTGTGAAATGATGAGGAACATTTAATCTGATGTTGAAGTTTCTTCTTTTGTACAGGTCACTACTCACTGTTTGCAACTTGTATGTTAATACTTCCAGGGTTATGGACACTGGTACTGTTTTAAGGAGATTTGCATAGCTGTATTCTCAGAACCTTCCAGATAAAAAAATAAATTTTAAATTCTCCCTTGGAGAGACTTTCTTTGGCCCCCTCACTACAGAGGTGATCAAAAAGTGTGAAAGTGGCAAGCTGATCCAGAGAATGTCTAAGATTTTTCAGCTCTCCTTTTTCCAAATTGTTCAAGGGATTTTCTTTTTCTATTTTTGGCAGAGAACAGAATTCAGATAAACAGACATTTAAGAAGGAATGGCAAGGGAGTTCCAGAAAAATCTCTAACCTCCCAAAAACCAGGGAGAGTCCAATTTGTCTGTTTGAGACCTTGTGACCCACTTCTGCCCTGGCCCCCTTTTTTTCCAGAAAGTCTTGCTCGCCATTTTTCTGTTTGGTAACCGCTTCAGACAAATGGGTTCTGAATATCATTCATCAAGATTACGGGTGGCAGTGGATGGAAATTCTTCCTTTCCATGGGTCATTTCTTATCCTCCAGATCAGATTCTTTTGTTTCCTGTTGTCCATCATATGCTGTCCCAAGGACTGATAGATCCAGTTATTCCTTCCCAAGTGGGGGAGGGTTTTTATTGAAGCATGTTCCTAGTGCCGATGGAAATGCTTGGAGACCAGTTCTAGACTTTTCTTTCCTAAACCTGTTTGCGGTAGTGACCTTATTCAAAATTGCTACCTCACAACCTTTTACCTCTTCTTCCTTTTTCAAGTTTCCTAGTAACACTAGATGCTTATCACATCCCTATTCATCCAGACTTCAACCATTTCTTAAGGTTGTATCAGTTCTCTGTCTTAACCTTTGCACTATCCATGTCACGAAGTGTGTTCAAAGTCTCTAGTTCCAGTTTTAACTCATTGCAGGCTACAGGTTATCCACATTTTTCCATATTTAGACAACTTGCCTGTCTTTACAGTCTTTTTTTAATGCGGCAGCAGTCTTCTTGTGTAAGAGATTTCTTACACAAGTTGGGATTCCAAGAGATGTCAAAAGTCTGACTCCCTCACACAGGATTGTGTTCCTGGGATGTCAACTGGACACATCACTTCATTTCTACGGAAAAAAATAGATCCTTATTTAGATCTGTTTCAGTGGTTTTCACTCTGACGTCAGTCACTGTGAGGGCAGTACCTCAGGATTTTGGGTCTCATGACATCTATGGTCATCATGATGCCCCTGGCAAGACTCCATGCAAGAAAGGTACAGTGGTATCTGATAGCTCTTTGGTCCCAGCACCAATGCCCTTTATTTTTTCAAAATTCCAGTGCTGGGTTTGTCAGAAGAGAACTTTGTGGAGACAACAGATATCCTTAAATCCAGGTCTTGCCTTTTCCATCCCTGCTTCAAAATAGTCAGTCACCAAAAACACTCTGGACTTTGCTTGGGGAGCATTTTCAGGAGGGGTAAAAGTACAAGGATGTGAGACACCAAGGAGAGGTGCAAGCACTTAAATGTCAAGGATATGCTTGCTCTGATCGAGGCAGTTGACTCTGAACCATCTTTGGCCTCTGGGACCTCTTCATAGTGGTTTTAGACAATAGTACAGCCTTGAGATATATCAATGAGCAAGGTCATACCCGCTTTGCAGACTAGCCATGTTAGCTTGGGATAGTGTCACAGCGCAGTCTTACTCTGTAGTCATCCTACAAGAGCAAAATAGTATCGCAGACAAGCTGAGCAGAACTAGGGTAGACCCTTCTGAGTGGAAACTAGACAAGGGAAGTTTTTGAACTTTTGATCCATCTGTCGGGGTTCCTCAAGTAGATCTGTTTTTCTCCTCTGAGCAATCAACTGGCAATATTTTGTTTCAGGACTCTATGCAAGAAAGCCTGGAAGTCAAATGCCTTTTTTTCTTTGGGCAAGAATGGTCCTGTTTGATTTTCCACCCTTTCCTCTAATATGAAAGGTATTTCTGAAGACTCATAAGGAATCCCCCAGTCTTCAGAAGGAATCCCCCATAATCATTGTGGTGACTCACTTCTGGCCTAGTTAATTATAGATCCAATAGTCCATTTTCGTCTGATTCAACTAGTCCGACTTGGATCCAGCCTCTGCATCTTCAAGCATATGGATCCAGGGCTTTGACTCCAGCCTCTGCATCTTCAAGCATATGGATCCAGGGCTTTGACTCTTTCCCTATCTATAATCCCTCTTCTACCCTCAGAATACATCAGACCTCCTTTGCTGCCTATATTTTTTTAGGGCTCTGATCTCCACTCTGTTAGCGTGAGGGTAAGTCAAGCTCTATTTCTCATATTAGATTTGGGAGTACTTCTATTCCTGTATTTGGTGTTTTGTATTAAAAATATATATTGAATTTATAGGCATTTAGTTTTTCTTGAGTAGTCAGATCTCTTATAGATCCTGTAAAAGCTTGTATTGTAATGGAGCTTTTTCTGCCCTTTGAGCCCTTTTAGAGCTATCCTTGTGTGCGGTGTCCCCTCCAAGACAGGATGTCTGATAAACGTTTAAGAAGTGTTCCAAGTCTGGCCACAAGATTCCCCAAAGGACCTACATGTGCTTCATGCCTACTGTTTGAGAGTGGTGCACTTGGATACTTGCTTTGTGCTTCTTTTGGACGTAAAGCACTTCAGAGCAGGAAAGACAAATTGTTTTTAAAAGGATTGTTGTCAGCTTGACTGAGCTCTTTCTCCACAACCCCTTCAAAACTGTCAGGGGGAGAAGACTTGCATAAAGAAAAGGGTTTTCCTAAGCCTCAGGAAGCAAGACTCCCAAAAAGGAGGTCTGACTAGACAGCCACCCTGGGTCTGGCACCTAAAATTTCTAAATCTTCAGATCTGAAGCCTGGTCAGACCCAATCATGTTCTCAGTTAGGTTCTCTGGATCCAATTAGCCCTGCATTGCACTCCCCAGCATTTCAGGAACGAAGACTGAGAGCTTTGGTAGCTTCCTCAGCAAGGTCTGTCTTCATGGAGCCTTGTTGAAGCAGACATAGGTAGAATGATGTGGAGGTTTATTCAACAGCAGATCCATTTAGGGGTCATCTCAGCATAGTCTCCACAGGTTGAATTGAGAACAGTCATGTTGACCCCTCCACTCGGGACCCCAACCTCGATGCAGCCTTTGGATCAGAGAACCGTGAATTCAAGTTTACCAGATGTACCTCCGTTGGCAGTGATGGACCTTGCTTCTTCAGTTCCAACTTTACTCCACTCCTTTTCAACTCTGCAGTCTAATCTGAAAGGGTGTCTGAGCTGAAGCATTGGTTTCAG
>NC_056735.1:674631344-674693007 GCF_019279795.1 Protopterus annectens
ATATATATATATATATATATATATATATAGATATATATATATATATATGTATAACTGTCTATCTCTATCTCTAACCTTTTTGGGGGCACCTGACATCTGGGGCAAGAAAAACTAAAGAAAATGGTGTCAGCTGCATGTTTTATACCCCTAGCGACCTGACGTCATGGAAGACTAGACAGCAACCGATGCAGGACCCAAGACTTTGGAATTCAGGCTGACTGAGGGCATCCTGCCAGCAGATTACCCAAATGTAATGACTGCAACAGTGAATACACTAACATCTACATTTATGGTAAGTGTACACAACTGTACTTTTTGATCTCTGACTCTTACATTCGAAGTAGTCAAGAGAGATATCCTAACCTTTGGGTCATCCTCCGCTCAGCTACTTGAACATCTGGCCAGTGTACCAAAGCTTTAGTCACTGCGAGGTATGTGGGACATTTGACTTTGGCCTTAGGTTGCATGGGCCATAAAACTGATGTCTGCATGTACCTTTCCTCAGAACTTCTCTGCCTCCAGTTGAACATCAGCTCTTTCTGCCGTTGGATCCTCGAAATTAAAATAAGTACCGTATTGTGGCAGTTTTCTCTTTTTGGTCACTGCATACCTGCTTAGGTTCATGTAATCCAGGAAAGTAATTGTAGGTGCAGATGTCAGATTCCCCCATCAGGACACCCACTACCTTTGCCTTTTCTGTCTGGGGCCCAACCATGACCATAAAACCTGTGATTTTTCAGGCCTTCATTCCTAATGCTCTTCGCAGCCATCTGCACACCCTAAACATCTACTTGGAAAACCATCTTAAACGTCTGGCTTTGTCAGTGGCAGGGATGTCTGGTCAGACTGTCGAGCCACCAAAAAAGGCAGCCAAAGTTTCTAGGCCTGAACCTACTGTTATACCTCCTCCACCTAACATTCCCCCTGTGGCGAATATACGCCTGGAGGAATGTTCGGAACCAGGCGAGTTAGGTATACCGGGTACCATTTGGGAGGCCGCAGAACCTAGGGCTGAAAGCGTGTCCATAGACATTTTGCAGATGGCTGGTGCCGACAACAAGGAGGACCCTCTCCTCACAACTGATGTCCAGACTGGTCCTTCCACTGCTTTAAAACAGTCTGAACCTAGGCCTTCCTTAGGCCCTACGCCATCCAAGCCTACCTCTTCTTCATTAAAAAGGAAAGAAAAGACAAAACATGTCTCCTCCTTCAGAATGCCTGCCCAATTGGCAAGTTTTCTCTCAAAGCTTATTTAATGCCTTCATGGCCCTTAGGCCTTCTATGCCTGCTTCCCCTCTGGCTGCCCCTTCAGTTATCAGTCCTAGGCCTGCTTCCCCTCTGGCTGCCCCTTCAGTTATCAGTCCTAGGCCTCATAATGAAGATCCTCATTCGCTTGATGCTGAGGACTCTTCAGAGGACTCCCTTTCCTATGCCTTTCAGATGTCTTCCCCTCTTGGGTATGCCTCCCCTGAGGAGGACTCCGCTGAGGCAGACTTCTCGAGAGGACCTCAGCTTTGGTGAAACCATCTCTAAAATGAGAGACTTTTTAAAATGAGATTCTAGTGAAATGTCAGATGTTCAAAAGCGACATGAATGCTTACAGATGGACACCGCTTCACTGTCTGCTATCCCTCCAGTATTACCAGCCTTTTGGGCACCTTTAATGCAGCCTGTCAAAACCCTGATTCCCAACCACCAGCCCTGGAAGGCCTGACAGGTTCTATAAGGTCCCAGAAGAGGCCAAAATTCTGATTAAATGCCTGTTTGCAGACCCTGGCACTGTTTTTCTCTGCAGACTAACCTTCCAGATTACTTCTCTCTACCTCTGTCCTTCCCACTGATAAGGAAAGTAAGGCAATGGTACACATTGGCAAAAAAGTATACACCTCTGCCACTTTAGCTTTTAGGGTGGTCAACTACCAGACACAGATGTCAAAGTATGCCCTGGCCCTTTTTTGACCCAGGTTTCTAAACATTTGGCTGATCTCCCAGACTTGCCTTGTAGGGCCCAAATATTTAGCCGCATCTCCTTGTCCTCTCAAGTGACAAGACACACTCTCAGATGTAGCTGTGATTTTGCAGAGGCCTCAACCAGATCTGCAGCTTCTGCCTTAGTGCTTTGAAGGAATTCTTGGCTGAAACTCCAACCCCTCCCTGATGATATCAGGGCTAAACTTCTGGATTTACCCCTGGACAATTCAGCCCTTTTTGGGGCTAAAGTGGCAGGGCTTTTCTAAACCCTTCAGCAAAAGAGGAAGGCATTACAAGACTTAAAACATTTTTGTGTCTCCAATCCCTAAATTCCATAGGAATTATACCACCAAGACTTGAGTTAATCAGGAAACATTTTGCTCCTCCCACTCATTATAGAATCAAAAAGAGCTGTAGGAAGCGGCAGCCACCTTCCAGGCCTGCTCAGACTCCAGTTCAGAAACCTCAGTTTCAGGACAGGGCAAGGTAGTCTTTGACTACCTGCTTTGTCCTTCACTCCCTCCTGATTTCATTCGCCTGTCCCAAAGACTCACTGTCTTCCCATGTGGCAAAGCTGTACCTCAAACAAGTGGGTCTTGCCTATTATAGGAAAAGGGTTACTTCATGGCTTGGGTGATTCCTCCTGCCTTGAGGCATTCCACAGCCATTGGGGGACCAGCTTCCCCTTTTCCAGACAGTCTTAGCCTCCTTTCTCAAGGGACTATCCAGCTTGTCCCCCTGTCAGAAAAGGGAAAGGGCTTTTACTCCAGACTTTTCCTAGTCCCAAGGAAAGATGGCCCATGGAGACCCATCCTGGATCTCTCCCACCTCAACCTTTTTCTACAAGTACCCATTTCACGTTTACTCTCCAGGCTCTCTTCCCCCTGCTAATGCCGCAGGCATTTCTGCCCACTTTGGACATCAAAGATGCACATCTACATATCCCCACAAGGCCCAACTATAGGAAATATTTAAATTCTCTGTGGGCTCCTCGCATTTTCAGTTCTCTGCCTTGCCCTTTGGACTATCTACTGCCCCAAGGGTATTCACCAAGTGTCTGGCTCCAGTGGGTAGCCTATTGCAGGGTCCAAGCGATTCAGAGATTTCCATACCTGGACAACCTCCTGATGCAGGCAGGTTGTTCTACTTCCCTACATATCCATCTCCAAAAAGTCATCTCTGTCCTGCAGTCCCTGGGGTTCAACATAAATTTCCACGTCCAAACTTCCCTTCCAGGACCAAGTTTTCCTGGGCTGCAGAATAAGGACAGATGTTATTGAGTGCATTCCTTCTACCCCAAAAGGTAGAAAGTTTGAAGCAATACCTGCTGTCTGTCCTCCACGCCGCTGCTGTGACAATATCTCAGACTCCTAGGACATATGGCCTCCACTATACCCATGTTGCCACTGGCAAGACTTCACATGAGAACTACACTGGTACCCGAGGTCCATATGGACCACATCATTCCCATCCTACCCATGCCTAAGGAAGGAAATCCTTTGGTGGTTGGATCAAGTCTCCCTCAACCCAGGATTTCCCATCCATCACCCAAGTCCAGGAGATGTACACAGATGCCGCATGACCTGGGCTGGGAAGCTGCTGTGTAGGTAGCTTGAAGGTGCAAGGCACATCAACATCAGAGGCCATCATCCTTGCTCTGAGGGCCTTCCAACACATTCTGAAGCAGGGGCCCCTGAAGTTCACAGACAACACTGCAGATGTCCTATTCTCACGTTGCTGTATTCTTACTGTGGGATCCTCCGCCTCAGGCCACCTGAACGTCTGCTTCTATACAAAAGCTTTTAGCCTGGTTGGTGGTGGTGTGCGAGACATCACACGTAGGGCCATAAACCAGGGACCTTAAATGTGATGTCTGCACGCACAGACCCCAGAACTTTTCTGCTGCAGTCGAATGTCATATTGATCGCACCGCTCCTCTTTATCAAGACGTCCAAAGCTAAGTATCCCATTGGGGATTTCTTATTTATATTGCTTGCTTGAGCTTGGCTTGCTGGTTTTTACATTATCTGATGTCCACTAAGAAGGGTAAATGCAGATGCGGGTGTCAGATTTGCATAAGGACACCCATGACCGTTGTCTTTTGTCTAGGTTAGGAACACGACCATACCTCCTGTGACATCTGCCAATCCTTTGTCCCTAAAACTCTTAGAAGCCGTTTCATTTTCTAAGTACAGGGTAAGGGCAGCCAAAGGCTTAAGAAGCTAGCCGTTAGAATGGATCTGGAATTGGCAGACCTGATAGAACCACCAAAGAAAAAGGACAAAGTTTCAAGGCCTACCACCACTGCCTTTCTTTGTTGGACTCCCTGCCATCCACCGTATAGGGGTTGAGGCATGTCTGCTAGACCAGTTTACGTCTACAGCTCCCCTCGAGACAGCATTTTCTTGCGCGCCAGCCGGCACGTCCTCTGAGATGTCTCAGATGTCAGATATTCCCGATGTCAAGGGGATCTAGGTTCTACCAGCCCCCCTTCTGGATCTCAGGAATCAGTGTCTCCTTCCTTTGCTAAGGCCTCAGAATCAAGGGCTACAGGTCTCCCTAAACTACTCCTTTCAAAAGAAGACTAAAAAAAAACTAAACATTCATTTACCCCCCCCCCCCCCAAAGGATAACCGGTCTGGCAGTCCTTTACTCAGTCCCTGATGCAAGCCTTCATGGCCATTAGGTCTACACCCTCCTCAGCCCCCTCTGTTCCAGTCCTCAGCCCAAGGCCTACCTCTGCTGCCTCACTCTTGCCCCGTATTCCCCAGGAGGAAGAAGAGGCCCTCTCCTCTTGCTCAGAGGAGTCTATCACCTATTCATCACAGATAGCCTCCCCCATGGAATATTATTCTCCAGATGATTCTGTTGAAGAAAATTCCTCTCCAGAGGACATAACATTTGGTGCAGCTATCACTAAAATGAAAGAATACTTCAAATGAGATACTTCCCAAATGACAAACTCAAAAAAGATACTTTGAGTTGTTGCAGGTTGAAACACCCTCCCCATCAGCCATTCCTCCAGTGACCTCTGCATACATTGATGCTTTTGCTTCATGCTGTAAGAACCGTGACTCTCAGCCACCTGCCCCAAAGAGATCAGACGATTTCTATAAAGTGCCTAATGGCCACAAATTCCTAGTAACCCCCCCCCCCCCTTTGTGGACTCTGCTGTTATAGCTGTGGCCCCAGTTAGACAATCTAGATTGCTCCCTCTGTCTCTTTTACCTTCAGATAGTAAAATTATGGATAGGCTGGGCAAGAAGACTTGCACCTCCTCCACCCTGGCCTTCAGAGCAATTAACTACCAAACACGTTTGGTAAAATATTCCTTGGACTTGGTATCCCAAACCTCTACAATTCTGAACTCCCTGCCTGACTCCCCTAACAAGACTGAAGTCTCATCTAAGCTGTCCCTGGCATCCCAGGTGGTCAGGTTCTCCATCAGGTGCAGATGTTCATCGTGCATACGGCTGCAGTAATCACAGATGGGTTTTCAGCCGTCAGGCGGTCCCTCGGTCGGCCGAATTCCAAAGTCTTGGTCCGGCGTCGGTTGTCGCATACTCTTCTGACGTCAGGAAGGCCAGAGTATATAATACACAGCCGACGCCATGTTCTTCAGTCTTTTTTGCCGCGCGGTGCCCGAAGCAGAAGCAGTTCGCAAGTGCCGGTCGGCCAGCTCCTGAATTACGAAAATATTTGGAACCGAAGTCTTCATTAAAGCTAAGTACCCCGTTGGGGAATGTTTTCTTGCCTCAGACCGATGTCAGAAAAAGTTAATAATTGTATTTCTTGTGGGAAGCAAATACTGCATAAGGATTTCCATTCCCTTTGCATACCTTGTTTGGGCCCAGACCACGACGTCTCGGGCTGTCGCTTTTGCGCTACCTTCAATAAACGCACTATCATGCGTCGGGCGGAGTTCGCCCAACACTTTTTTGGTAAAGCTTTTGACTATAAAATGTCGTCGGACACTCCGACTACCGTTTTATCCAAAAAACGCAAGGAAAAGGACCGACATGCGAGGCCCGCGGTCTCCACCGACACCACGCCGAAATAGGCTCCTCGTGGTCCGGTTCTCAGTGAGACGCCTTTGCAGTCCCTGACTACCGACGATACTCCTTCGGCGGTGTCTTCTGTACCCGAGACCGCTGGGTCATCGGCCCTTTCCCAGACTACAACCGAAGCCCCAGCTTATGTCAAGCCTACTAATGTGGACAGATCTACATCCACCCATGGTGTATTTAGGCCTTCATCCTCTTTTTCTATTAAGGCCTTTACTAAATCCAAAGCAGCCAGGCATCACACTAGGCCTGCTGCTCAAGGCCCTTCTCCTGGACCCATGCCTAAGAAACAGATGCTTAAAATGGCTGAGGATCTCATAACTCTTATCAGAGGTTCTCAGCCCCCTCCTGACAAGAGACCCAGAGTGGAGGAAGAATCCCCCTCTTCTGATCAGGGATCCATTTTATCAGATCATTCTGATGCTGAGGAACACTCTTACTCCCCTTTTGAGGATTCGGATGCAGAGCAGTCTATTCCTTCTGTATCCCCCCCTGAGGATTTTTCTTTTGGGGAAACCTTGCACACCTTGAGGGAACACTTCCATTGGGAAGGCCAAGACTTTTCATACTCCAAGAAAAGACTTGGGGAACTTCTTTGGTTACCTCAGCACAGACCTCTGGCTATTCCCCCTGTTTTGGAGGTACTGGATGATGTCTATTCGGAGGCTTGTTTTAATCCTGATTCACTGCCTCCTGCACCAGTTAAGCCTGATAGATATTACAGAGTACCCAGTTCTCACCAATTTCTCTACAAAGGCCATAATGCTGACCCTGAAACCATTTCACAAGGCCCTAAGGGAATAAAGGACTCCACTGCCAAGAATCCACTTCCTGCAGAAAGGGAATCTAGATCTCTAGAAAGGTGGGGTAAGAAGGTTTATACCTCGGCCACCCTAGCCATGAGGGCCTTAAACTGCCAGTTTCATATGATTAAATATCAACAGTTCCTGTTATCACAATTAAAAAACAAAATGTCTCAACCTGAACAACCAGATTTAAAAGAGTTACAGGATATGATGCATAGTGCAGAACAAGTGGGTAAACATACTTTACAATGTGGTTATGATGCCCTAGAGGCCTCCAGTAGAGCGGCTGCTACAGGATCAGTCATTCGCAGACATGCCTGGCTTAGAGAACAAAGTCTGCCTGATCATGTAAAAGCAAAACTTCTTGATGCACCTTTACAAAAGGATGTTCTTTTTGGTAGTAATGCTGAGGATATATTACGAAAAATGGAAGAGAAGGCCAAATCTATGCAAACTGTCAAAGCTTTCTTACAGGTCCAGCCTCCACGATTTAGCAGGAATTGGCCATCAAAAAACTGGTCCTTTCCAGCCACTGACAAGCCCCAAAGAGGCAGATACAGACGCGGAAGGGGCAGAGGACAATCACAAGGGTCATATAGAGGCAGACAATGGCAATCTCCAGCACCAAGAGGTGGTGAAGACAGTGCACAACAATACAGGAAGCAAACTCAATGACTCCCTCATTTCCATGCCAAGCAAGTCTCAACTCTCAGCACCTTTGGGAGGGAAACTAGCATTATTTGCAAGCAATTGGCATATTGTCACAACAGACAAATGGGTACTGGACATTATAAACAGAGGCTACAAATTTCAATTTCACACTCTTCCAAAAATGAGAGGCATGCCAAACCTACCACAAAATCAAAGGGTAGAGGCACAACTGCAAATTTCAAAGCTCCTAAACATGAGGGCTATACAAAAGGTACCTACGCACCAACAAGGTCAAGGTTTTTATTCAAGACTTTTCCTGGTACCAAGAAAAGGAACCAACTGGAGACCCATTCTGGACTTATCAATCCTAAACACATTTCTACTCGTACCAAAATTCAAAATGCTCACATTACAGCAACTTCTTCCCATGCTGGGCAAGGAGTTTTGGCTGGTAACATTGGACCTCAAGGAGGCATACCTGCATGTCCCAATCAGACAAAGCTGCAGAAGATACCTCAGATTTCTTGCAGGTTCAATCCACTATCAATTCTCTGCATTGCCCTTTGGCTTATCTACTGCGCCCAGAGTATTCACCAAGTGCCTGGCATCAGTGATTGCCTATTGCAGACTTCAAGGGATACAAATTTACCCTTATCTGGACGACTGCCTGATCCAAGCGGACAGCAAACATATACTACTGGAACATCTGGCATATGTGACACGGTTACTGCTTTCTCTGGGATACACCATCAACAAGGAGAAATCAAAGCTAACACCTTCTCAGAAAATAACCTTCCTGGGTGCCAGCTTGGACACAAACACCCAGATGGCATACCTTACGCCAGAAAAACAAGGGCAATTATCTCAGTACTTCAAAATACTAGCAAAAGTACCAGGCTTACTGCAAGGAAAATCCTGCAGGCTCTGGGATTCATGGCATCTTGCATTCTTCTAATCCCGTGTGCAAAGCTGCATATGAGGAAACTTCAATGGTACCTAAAAAATCTATGGTCTCAACACAGTCACAGCTTGGAAGCAATCATTCCATTAATTCCCTGTCTACAAAAGGAATTCCTATGGTGGGCCCAAGCATGTCAAGTAAACACAGGCCTCCCATTCTGCAAGCCTCAAGCAAAACAAGTCATAACCACAGACGCCTCAGATTACGCCTGGGGGGCGCACATGAAGGGCAGGTGCATTCAGGGCAGATGGTCCCAAAAGGAAAAGCACCTTCACATCAATCAAAAAGAAATGCTGGCAGTAATAAATGCAATTACAGCTTTCAAGGACTTCCTGCATCCAGGACAATTGCTAATAAGAACAGACAACACCACAGTAATGTGGTACATAAACAAACGAGGAGGAACTCACTCATACCCCTTGTGCAGACTAGCCATGACTCTTTGGAACTTGGCCCTAGAAAGACAAATCGAACTTCAAGCACAGTACTTGCCAGGGATAGAAAACACACTGGCAGACACTCTGAGCCGAAATATGACAGATCCACACGAATGGAAGCTACATCCACAGGTGTTTACGGAGATAGTCCAAGCGTGGGGGAGGCCAGATATAGATCTTTTTGCCTCCCACAGAAACCATCAATTGAAAAGGTTTTGTTCAAGGACCTTCCATCCAAAGGCCTGGAAAGTGGACGCCCTTTCATTCAGTTGGACAACATGGACAGTTTATGCATTCCCACCTCTGCCTCTTCTGCCCAAGGTACTTTTGAAAGCAAGAACAGACAAACCGAGGATGATACTGATTGCTCCAGACTGGCCAAGGCAACACTGGTATCCACTCCTGAGGAGCCTAACACATACTCTGCCCTGGTCCCTGCCTCTAATACCTCTTCTGCTGACGCAGAACAACTACAAAACCCTTCACAGCCAGCTGAAAACACTCAACCTCGCTGAATGGAAAATTCCTTAACACCACATCAAACTCTACTCTCCAAGGAGGTGCAGGATGTCATTTTGGAGGCCAGAAGACCATCTACTAGAAAAGCTTACTCCGCAAAATGGAAGCGGTTTTGCTGTTGGAATGAGAAAAGAGGGCAGGACCCTAGAAAATTGAACTTGCCTCAGGTTTTACAGTACCTAGCTGAACTACTGAGCAGTGGACTTTCATTTTCTTCAATCAAAATACACGCCTCAGCCATTTCTGCAGAATTCAACACGGATCCTCCTTTATTCTCACACCCACTCTTACGGCAGTTCCTCAGAGGGGCTAAGAATATAAGACCTCCAAGGAAACAACCAATACCAGCCTGGGACCTTAACTACATACTAGAAAAATTAACATTGCCTCCCTTTGAACCTGCTGCTTCAACAGATCTACAATATTTGTCCTGGAAAACAGCTTTCCTTCTGGCCATCACTTCAGCTCGTAGGGTTTCTGAACTACAGGCCCTCATGGCAGTGCAGCCATTCCTCATCTTCCATCAGGACAGGGTTTCCTGCACTCAACCCATCCTTTATGCCTAAAGTGGTATCTAGGGTAGCCTTAAACCAAGCCATACACCTTCCTACCTTTTATCCTAACCCTCAAAACAAAGGGGAAAGGCTGCTTCACTCTTTAGACATCCATAGGCAGCTACGTTACTATTTGGACAGAACAAAGTCCTTCAGGAAATCAGACCAACTCTGTGTCTTATGCCGTAGGGGCTCCAGGGAAACCAGTTACCAAACAGACCATTTCCAAGTGGATTGGCCACTGCATACGTTTTTGTTATTCCTACCATGGGAAACCTGTCCCTACTGGTATCAGATCTCACTCCACCAGGGCCACAGCCACCTCTACAGCCTTCCTCAGAGGTGTGCCTACTAAGGATATCTTGGAGGCAGCCACTTGGAGTTCTGTACATACCTTCACAAAACACTACCATCTGCCCTTATATTCCAGAACAAGAGCAGGCTTTGCCACTGCTGTTTTGCAGGGCATTCTGGCTCAACCCAGATGTTCATCGTGCATTACAGCTGCAGTAATCACATATGGGTTTTCAGCCGGCAGGCGGTCCCTCGGTCGGCCGAATTCCAAAGTCTTGGTCCGGCGTCGGTTGTTGTCGCGTACTCTTTTGACGTCAGGAAGGCAAGAGTATAAAAGACACAGCCGACGCCATCTTCTTCAGTCTTTTTTGCCGCGCGGTGCCCGAAGCAGAAGCAGTTCGCAAGTGCCGGTCGGCCAGCTCCTGAATTACGAAAAAATTTTGGAACCGAAGTCTTCATTAAAGCTAAGTACCCCGTTGTGGAATCTTTTCTTGCCTCAGACCGATGTCAGAAAAAGTTAATTGTATTTCTTGTGGGAAGCAAATACCGCATAAGGATTTCCATTCCCTTTGCATACCTTGTTTGGGCCCAGACCACGACGTCTCGGGCTGTCGCTTTTGCGCTACCTTCAATAAACACACTATCAAGCGTCGGGCAGAGTTCGCCCAGCACTTTTTTGGTAAAGCGTTTAATTATTAAATGTCGTCGGATACTCAGACTACCGCTTTGTCTAAAAAACGCAAAGAAAAGGACCGCCAGACGAGGACCACGGTCTCCACTGACACCACGCCGAAACAGGCTCCACGTGGTCCGGTTCTCAGTGAGACGCCTTTGCAGTCCCTGACTACCGACGACTCTCCCTCGGCGGGGTCTTCTGTACCCAAGATCGCTGGTTCTTCGGCCCTTTCCCAGACTACAACCGAAGCCCCTGCATATGTCGAGCCTACCAATGTGGATAGATCTACATCCACCCATGGTGTATTTAGGCCTTCATCATCTTTCTCTATCAAGGCCTTCACTAAATCCAAAACAGCCAGGCAACATACTAGGCCTGCTACACAAGGCCCATCACCTGGGCCCACGCCTAAGAAGCACATGCTTAAAATGGCTGAGGACCTTATCACTCTTATCAGAGGCTCCCAGGCCCCTCCGGACAAGAGACCCAGAGTAGAGGAGGATTCTCCTACTTCTGACCAGGGATCCATTTTATCAGAACATTCTGATGCTGAGGAGCACTCTTATTCCCCTTTCGAGGATTTGGATGCAGAGCAGTCTATTCCTTCTGTATCCCCCCCCCCCCCGAGGATTTTTCTTTTGGGGAAACCTTACACTCTTTGAGAGAGCACTTCCACTGGGAAGGCCAAGACTTTTCAGACTCCAAGAAAAGGCTTAGGGAATTTCTCTGGTTACCTCAGCATAGACCTTTGGCTATTCCTCCTGTTTTGGAGGTATTGGATGATGTTTACTCGGAGGCCTGCCTTAATCCTGATTCCCTGCCTCCTGCACCAGTTAAGCCGGATAGGTATTACAGAGTACCTAATTCTCATCAGTTCCTCTATAAAGGCCATAATGCAGACCCTGAAACTATTTCTCAAGGCCCTAAAGGAATTAAGGCCTCCACGGCCAAGAATCCACTTCCTGCGGAAAGGGAATCTAGATCTCTAGAAAGGTGGGGTAAGAAGGTTTATACCTCGGCCACCCTAGCCATGAGGGCTTTAAACTGCCAGTTTCATATGATTAAATATCAACAATTCCTGTTATCACAATTAAAGACCAAAATGTCACAGCCTGAACAACCAGATATAAAAGAGTTGCAGGATATGATGCATAGTGCTGAACAAGTGGGTAAGCACACTTTACAATGTGGTTATGATGCCCTAGAGGCCTCCAGCAGATCGGCCGCTACCGGATCAGTCATTCGCAGACATGCATGGCTTAGGGAACAAAATCTGCCAGATCATGTGAAAGCAAAAATTCTGGATGCACCTTTACATAAGGATGTTCTTTTTGGTGCTAATGCTGAGGATATATTAAGTAAAATGGAAGAAAAAGCAAAATCTATGCAAACTGTCAAAGCTTTCTTACAGGTTCAGCCACCACGGTTCAGCAGGAATTGGCCTTCAAAAAACTGGTCCTTTCCAACCACTGACAAGCCCCAAAGAGGCAGATACAGACGCGGAAGGGGCAGAGGACAAGCCCAAGGGCCCTATAGAGGCAGACAATGGCAATCACCAGCACCAAGTGGTGGTGACGACAGTGCACAGCAGTACAGGAAGCAGACTCAATGACTCCCTCATTTCCATGCCAAGCAAAATTAAACTGGCAGCGCCTTTGGGAGGGAAACTGGCACTATTTGCAAACAATTGGCATATTGTCACAACAGACAAATGGATTCTGGACATTATAAACAGAGGCTACAAATTCCATTTCCACACTCTTCCAAAAATGAGAGGCATGCCAAACCTACCACAAAATCAAAGGGTAGAGGCACAACTACAAATAACAAAGCTCCTAAACATGAGGGCTATACAAAAGGTACCTACGCACCAACAAGCACAAGGTTTTTATTGAAGGCTTTTTCTGGTGCCAAGAAAAGGAAGCGACTGGAGACCCATACTGGACTTATCCATTCTAAACACATTTCTTCTCGTGCCAAAATTCAAGATGCTCACATTACAGCAACTCCTTCCCATGCTGGGCAAGGGGTTTTGGCTGGTAACATTGGACCTCAAGGAGGCATACCTGCATGTCCCAATCAAAGTTGCAGAAGATACCTCAGATTTCTTGCAGGTTCAAACCACTATCAATTCTCTGCATTGCCCTTTGGCTTATCTACTGCGCCCAGAGTATTCACCAAGTGCCTGGCATCAGTGATTGCATACTGCAGACTTCAAGGGATACAAATTTACCCTTATCTGGACGACTGCCTGATCCAAGCGGACAGCAAACACTTGCTTCTGAAACACCTGGCATATGTGACACGCTTACTGCTTTCTCTGGGATACACCATCAACAAGGAGAAATCAAAGCTAACACCCTCTCAGAAAATAACCTTCCTGGGTGCCAACTTGGACACAAACACCCAGATGGCTTACCTTACACCAGAAAAACAAGGGCAACTATCTCATTACTTCAAAATGCTTGCAAAAAGTACCAGGCTTACTGCAAGGAAAATCCTGCAGGCTCTGGGATTCATGGCATCTTGCATTCTTCTAATCCCATGCGCAAAGCTGCACATGAGGAAACTTCAATGGTACCTAAAAAATCTATGGTCTCAACACAGTCACAGCTTGGAAGCGGAGATTCCAATAATTCCCTGTCTTCAAAGGGAATTCATATGGTGGGCCCAAGCATGCCAAGTAAACACGGGCCTCCCATTCTGCAAGCCTCAAGCTACACAAGTCATAACCACAGACGCTTCAGATTACGCCTGGGGAGCGCACATGAAGGACAGGTGCATTCAGGGCAGATGGTCCCAAAAAGAAAAGCACCTTCACATCAATCAAAAAGAAATGCTGGCAGTAATAAATGCAATCTCACCGTTCACAGATTTCCTACATCCAGGACAACTGCTCATAAGAACAGACAACACCACAGTAATGTGGTACATAAACAAACAAGGAGGAACTCATTCATACCCCTTGTGCAGACTAACCATGACTCTCTGGAACCTGGCTCTGGAAAGGCAAATAGAACTTCAGGCACAGTACCTGCCAGGAATGGAAAACACACTGGCAGACACTGAGCAGACATATGACAGACCCTCACGAATGGAAGCTACATCCACACGTATTTACAGAGATTGTTCAAGCGTGGGGAAGGCCAGATATAGATCTTTTTGCCTCCCACAGAAATCATCAATTAAAAAGGTTTTGCTCAAGGACCTTCCACCCAAAGGCCTGGAAAGTGGAAGCTCTTTCCTTCACATGGACAACTCGGTCAGTTTATGCATTCCCACCACTACCTCTTCTGCCCAAGGTACTTTTGAAAGTAAGAACAGACAAGCCGAGAATGATACGGATTGCTCCGGACTGGCCGAGACAACACTGGTATCCACTCCTGAGGAGCCTAACACACACTCCTCCGTGGCCCCTGCCTCTAACACCTCTACTGCTGACGCAAAACAATTTCAAAACCCTTCACAGTCAGCTGAAAACTCTGTCTCGCTGCATGGAAAATTCCTTAACATCACATCAGACACTACTCTCCAAAGAGGTGCAGGATGTCATTTTGGAGGCCAGAAGACAATCTACTAGAAAAGCTTACTCCGCAAAATGGAAGCGGTTTTGCTGTTGGAATGAAAAACTAGGGCAGGACCCTAGAAAATTGAACCTACCTCAGATTTTACAGTACCTAGCTGAACTTTTGAGCAATGGACTTTCATTTTCCTCAATCAAAATACATTCCTCAGCAATCTCTGCAGAATTCAACATGGATCCTCCTTTATTCTCACACCCACTCCTACGACAGTTCCTCAGAGGGGCTAAGAACATAAGACCTCCAAGGAAACAGCCAGTGCCAGCTTGGGACCTTAACTATGTACTGGAAAAATTGACATTACCTCCCTTTGAACCGGCTGCTTCAACAGAATTACAATATTTGTCTTGGAAAACAGCTTTTCTCCTGGCCATCACTTCAGCTCGTAGAGTATCTGAGTTACAGGCCCTCATGGCGGTGCAGCCATTCCTCATATTCCATCAGGACAGGGTTTCCCTTCGTACCAACCCTTCCTTTATGCCTAAAGTGGTATCTAGGGTAGCCTTAAACCAGGCCATACACCTTCCTACCTTCTACCCTAACCCTCAAAACAAAGGGGAAAGGCTGCTACACTTTTTAGACATCCACAGGCAGCTACGTTATTACTTGGACAGAACCAAATGCTTCAGAAAATCAAATCAACTCCTCGTTTCCTATGCTGTGGGGAATCAAGGGAAACCTGTTACCAAACAGACCATTTCAAAGTGGATAGGTCACTGCATACGCTTTTGTTATTCCTATCATGGAAAGCTTGTCCCTACTGGTATCAGACCCCACTCCACTAGGGCCACAGCCACCTCTACAGCCTTCCTCAGAGGAGTGCCTACTAAAGATATCTTGGAGGCAGCCACTTGGAGTTCTGTACATACCTTCACAAAACACTACCATCTGCCTTTATACTCCAGAACAAGAGCAGGCTTTGCTACTGCAGTTTTGCAGGGCATTTTAGCTCAACCCAGTTCCATAGTACCTACCACCCTATGCATAGCTTTGGGATTCTACCCATATGTGATTACTGCAGCTGTAATGCACGATGAACATAGTACAGTTTTGTACCTACCATAAATGTAGATGTTCGAGGGCTATTACAGCTGCAGTACAGGTTTCCCACCCTCCTTCCCCACTTGGTAAGACCTTGGGGTCTGAATAACTATTCATACCTGCTGACTGGGTTATCCTGCTATGTTTTATTTGCTTACTTTTGTGTATTAGATTTATTTATGTATTGCCTTCCTTTTGGGGGCACCTGACATCTGGGGCAAGAAAGAAGATGGCGTCGGCTGTGTCTTTTATACTCTTGCCTTCCTGACGTCAAAAGAGTACGCGACAACAACCGACGCCGGACCAAGACTTTGGAATTAGGCCGACTGAGGGACCGCCTGCCGGCTGAAAACCCATATGTGATTACTGCAGCTGTAATAGCCCTCTAACATCTACATTTATGGTAGGTACAAAACTGTACTTTCCTCATAGTACCTACCACCCTATGCATAGCTTTGGGACTCTACCCATCTGTGATTACTGCAGCTGTATGCACGATGAACATAGTACAGTTTTGTACCTACCATAAATGTAGATGTTCGAGTGCTAATACAGCTGCAGTACAGGTTTCCCTCCCTCCTTCCCCTCTTGGTAAGGCCATGGGGCCTAAAAACCTCTTCATACCTCCTGACTTGGGTTATCCTGCTATGTTTTATTTGCTTGCTTTTGTGGATTAGCTTTATTTATGTATTGCCTTCCTTTTGGGGGCACCTGACATCTGGGGCAAGAAAGACTGAAGAACATGGCGTCGGCTGTGTCTTATATACTCTGGCCTTCCTGACGTCAGAAGAGTAAGCGACAACAACCGACGCCGGACCAAGACTTTGGAATTCGGCCGACCGAGGGACCGCCTGACGGCTGAAAACCCATCTGTGATTACTGCAGCTGTATTAGCACTTGAACATCTACATTTATGGTAGGTACAAAACTGTACTTTCCTCATAGTACCTACCACCCTATGCATAGCTTTGGGACTCTACCCATCTGTGATTACTGCAGCTGTATGCACGATGAACATAGTACAGTTTTGTACCTACCATAAATGTAGATGTTCGAGTGCTAATACAGCTGCAGTACAGGTTTCCCTCCCTCCTTCCCCACTTGGTAAAGGCATAGGGCCTTAACAACCTCTTCATACCACTTGACTGGGTTATCCTACCATGTTTTATTTGCTTGCTTACATGGTTTTTGCTTTACATTGCATGGCTTGCATATGCAGATTAGCTTTATTTATGTATTGCCTTCCTTTTGGGGGCACCTGACATCTGGGGCAAGAAAGACTGAAGAACATGGCGTCGGCTGTGACTTATATACTCTGGCCTTCCTGACGTCAGAAGAGTATGCGACGACAACCGACGCCGGACCAAGACTTTGGAATTCGGCCGACCGAGGGACCGCCTGATGGCTGAAAACCCATCTGTGATTACTGCCGCTGTATTAGCACTCTAACATCTACATTTATGGTAGGTACAAAACTGTACTTTATGATGCAGCGGCCTCTGGTAGATCAGCTGCAATTGCATTGTTTCTGCTGCAGTTGCATAATTTCTGCATAGATACTCCTGGCTTAGGCTCCAACCACTGCCAGAAAATTTTAAATCCAAAATCCTAGATGCTCCTCTTGATAAGCTTCTGTTTGGTAAACAGTCTGCAGAGCTATTTAAAAGTCTAAGAGAAGAGCAAAGAGCTGCAGGATATTTAACACCTGCTGATCTCTCCCGTACCAAAGTACTGTAGAAATTATCGTACTTAAGACATCCTGTGTCAGAAGGACCCCTTCTACAACCACCCCTTCCTCTAGGAGGCAACCTTCTTCAAGGACTACCTCTTCTCAGCCAGCCTAAAGACAGTCCTTTCAGGATGGAAATAATGGCAACAGTGCGCGACTGCCTTCTCCACCTCCCCCTGTCTTCCCATCGCTCTCACTGTCTGCCCCTTCGGAAAGAAATTGACAAACCGCTGTCCAAATGTTTGGCCTGTTCCCATTCTATTACCTTTCCCTTTCTAGTAATTTGTTCCCAATACCTTGGTTCCTTTGCCAATTTTCTCCAATAAATTCCACCCCCCTCATGCCTATTTGTATCCCCGACCACAGTCAACCCTATCGGCAAATTCTCTCTTCCATTCTTGTACTGGTTTGGTTCTTAGAATACTCCCTGCTATTTTATGAATATAATCTTATGATTTTGGTTGTTCTCCTTAGAGTCTTCATCCAAAATCCCAATATTTCTTTATTTTTTGAGCTTCCTCCCTGCGACATCATCCCTTTCCACCTTTATAGTTTTCTGCTTGTGCTTATGTATAAGAGCCTTAGCTGTGTTGTGCTAAAATACCCCCTCAAATTAGGTAATCCTAGTCCGCCTTGTCCTATTGGTAAAATGTGTTTATCCCACTTTCCCCTTGCTGTCTTCCCTTCCCAGATAAAATCCTTCGACTGTCCTCAATTTCTCCTCCAGTTGATTAAAGTATGCCTGATCTGTGTACAAGACTAAAGGGACTAAAATCATTGTAATAGCTTGTATCTTAGTATCAATATAACAATACTTCCAGTTCCTCAGTTTTTGTATTATCTTCTGTTTAGCCTCTTCCCACATATCCTTAGCAGCCAACACAATTTCTAATCCATACTCCTAAATGCTTCATTTTATCATGTCCCCATAAATATGGATATTGTTGGACCAATTCGTGTTTGGGTACATAATTTACCTGTACTGGCTTTGATTTAGCTTCATTTAATTTTGTATCCTGAGAAGATGTGAAACTTGTCTTAAAATGTTCCACAACACTGTAATATCCCTTTTTGGTTTTGTAATGTATAGAATAATATCTGCAAATAGAGCCAGCTTTTCTTTACTACCATACCAGTTATATCCCTGAATTTCTGAGTCCTTTATTTTCTATACTACCATACCAGTTATATCCCTGAATTTCTGAGTCCCTTATTTTCTTTGCCAGAGGTTCTAAATATAATGCAAACAAAGGGGAAAGCGGACAACCCTGCCTGGTTCCTGTACTCTTAAACATTTGTGTCAGTTAACAACTGTGGTCACATTGTTTCATTTGTCTGCTGTCATTCTAGCTACTTTGCATAATTACCATTTTCACTGTGTAGTAGTTGTTGTGTCTTTCGGCTTTTCCCGATTAGGGGTTGCCACAGCGGAACTCCGGTCCGCTAATGATTGGCAGTAGATTTTTTACGTGCCAAGTTGCCAGCCCTGATGCACAACCTTCAATGAAGGTATGCCCATTCACACACGTCTCCACACAGAAGATGCTTTAGCTGAAAATCGAACAGGACAACGTCTTACTGTGAGGCGACAACGCTACCGCAGCAGCACCACCGCAGTAGTTCACTGTGTAGTAGTGACATGTTAAAATTGGTATGATTTATTTGAAGTCAGTTATAGGAATAATTTATATGTTATGATTTACTGTAAAAAGTGATGTATTTACAGTAACAGATCTAAAGCATTTTTGCAGCGGATTGCTATCGTTTCAGTCTTTCATGTTTGGGGTTTTTTTTTTTTTTACAATACTTCCAAAGCTGCCTTTGGATTCCCTTTATATTTTTGCTTGTGTCTTGTCGCATCTTGTTTGTTCATTTTTAGCCTGGATTTGTGTTTTATGGTAAGGCTTTTGGGGGGGGGGGGTAAGATCCAACTCCCTTCCCCTTATGGCATATTGGGCACTGTCAATGAAATTAACTTATTGGAGCCTTCATATTACTCCGGTGTAAAGTTGTTTGCCTGGATATGATAAATTTGCTTTCTATGTTCTAGTTTCATAATAGTAATTAGTGACCTAACTATAATAAAGGGCTTCTGACACGCAGTTTAGCGTACTACATTTATAAATGCCAGTGTTAGAAGTAATTCTGTTTTAAAGAGCACATTGCCTCTGTTACACTAGGACTGAGCAAATGACAGACTGCATCTTGAGCAGTACATAAATAAAATGTTAATGTCATGTACATGTTTTTCTGTTTTTTAGGTAAAGGTTTAAGTGACTCTGATCTGGCTGACTCATTAGATGGGTATTCACCTGATAAAACACGTGATGGTATGTTTACGAATGTAAGATGCATGACTTTGTATAATTGTAACCAGGACATTTTCATTATTTGCACCCTATAGATGCCTTTTGAAATGGTCTTAACTTTCAAATTACATGTATTTCGTATTAAGTCTTTTCTTTTGTTTGCATCCATTTGATTTATTTTGCAACCTTAATTGCTAACTTCAGCTCTGTCCTTTGCTGTGGTAAATAAGATGCACTGTGGGAGAGAGTGGAAACAAGCTTTTAAAATTTACAGTTTATAATGAGGGATTTTATTTTTTGGATGTAGGTTTTGTTGACTGGGATGTCCGACTGGGTTATAGTCCACTTCAGTGTAGACCTGGAGAGAAAAGCTGCAGTATATACAAATTATGATAGTTTGGAAGTAAAGTATTACAACATAATAGGAAATGTCCTGACTGAAATCACTGTTCCTTAACAAGTGGGTTATCGCTGTTGTCCAGCTGGGATAAAAAGCTTGCATCTCACAGGAACATACACCTAGTTTGTGACCTCCACTCACAAGCATAGTGGAGTATATAGGTGGGTGTACAAGAAAACTTCTTTAGACTTTCTTGCCTCCAGCCCAAACACAGGTCGCGTGTCCATCAGACTGACTGACTCATTTTGTCATTGCTACCTTTGCTTTGAATTATAAGTGCCCCATGGGGGAACCTTTCTTCATCATTAGACTGTCTTGCCTTATTGGTGTTAGATGTCAGCTAGGAGGGGCAAGTGTGTGTGCAGTATGCAAATCCTATACAGAGACTTACATACCGAGTTTGATGGTCACTTAGGAGCAGAACACTACTACAAGACCTGTTCTAATTGGCATTCTTTTGTTCTGAAGACTTTGCAGTCTACTTCGTACTCGCTCAACACTTTTGAGACCCAAAGTCTGAAACACTTGGCTCACTCCATGTGGCAAATTCCAATTCCAGGATGTATCTTGCTTTAAAAATCTTAAGACAGGCCTGGAGAATCAGTTGACTCTCTGATTCTGACATACCCACTTAGGTTTCAGAATCAGCTGTACGTCTGACTCCATCTCAGATGCCCCCAAACCAGACTTTGCTTAAGGCCAGTAAGGTGTTGGAGGGCCGTATGACTGAAAAATCCATAGAGAAAGGTGAACTGTAAAATATTCAGAGGGCATCCGTCCGGTAATGGTTAGGGAAGAGGTCCCAGGTAAGCTAGTAGGTATGTCAGGGATCTTAACCACTGTTTGGTTAAGGTAGATATCGCACCAAAAAACTGCAGAGCCTTACAGATTCCTTTCACAGCCTTGACTCTTTCAGCCAGTACTTAGCTAGAGTGACCCAAGGGCTCTTGAATTCACAGCAGCAGCCACTATCCTAATGCTTTTTGTAGCCAAACTGCACATGTGGAAAATCCAGTGGTACATAAGAACAGTGTGGTTTCAACACACATCCTTGAGACACATTGAATGTTCATATTTGTCATTGCTATAGTATCCTTAGCTGTACGAGTTATAGCTGCCAAAGATATAACAGCCAAACAACTTTTAAAGCTTCAGGGCACGTTCTGTATGCCCAATCAGGAAGCTCAAACTAAGTGGACTAAAAGATAAGTTTGGGTGCCAAGCTCTTCAGAGCTCTCTCCTCTTTCCTCTACCACTTTACTCTCCTCCCCTCCAGTCACATTACCTACCATTGCCCCTCTTTCCCCCTCCCCCATCCCACTGTCTACACTTCTACATAGACCCACCACTCTGCTCAGTATCCCTTATCTGCACACATGCTGTTCTTCCACCTCTGCAGTCCACTTTTTGTTCTGTTTTTTCACCCTGTACTCGTCTCACAACATGCTGCCTCTTTGCCTCTCTAACACCCTTCTCTTATTTCTCACTGACAGCCTCCTACCATACATCTCTTAACTATCAATCGCCTTCACCCACTCTCCCCTTCTATATTACGCACACTGTCACCTTCAACTAACCTCTTCTTTCCTTTCACACCGACTGACATCAAAACACATTTCCAAATTCATCCCTATCCACCACTCTGAAATCTAAATATCCTACTACCAAGAACCTCTTCACACTTTCTTACTTTCCTTGACACACTTCTCTTAGACTGTGACATTCATCCCAACCCTGGACCAGCTGCCACTTCCGCACTCAAACCTCATACCTCTCCTTTCCATATCCTCACTGCCCCTCCCAAATCTTTAAATATCCAAAGCATTATAAATAAAATAACTGAATTTCACTCGTGGATTACTAACACTTCTTCCCTATCTCAACTGTTAGAAGCCTGGCTAAAACACCATTTCTAATACAGAACTTCTACTTCCAGGCTAGAATATCTTTTGCTCAGACAGGACCAATAAGAGGGGTGGCGGGTCGCCATCTTCTACTCTGATCACCTTAATCTCTCTCCACTCTCTGTATTTCTTTCCCTAGCTTTGCACCAGCAGAAATTCTTATCGCAAACTGTCACCTTAACTCACAAAAAAATTGCCATAGCCTCTGTATATATATATATATATATATATATATATATATATATATATATATATATATATATATATATATATACCTCCTGGGGATGATAATCCAATACTAGAAAACCTACTCTCCTGGCTCATTGCAGATGTCTCTACCTTGGATGGGTCCGGAGCCGCTGTGCAGGCACCGGCTTCTGAAGGTGTATTCAGGCCTACTGACTTGCATATTAAACCGACGCCATCTTCTTCTTCAAGGCCTAAAACTCTATCCATGCCTAGAAAATAGACACCCAGACTGCATGGTCAGGCCACTATGCCTTGAAAACAAATGAGAATGGCTGAAGACCTTATTACTCTAATCAGGGGAAGCCACCCTTCTCCCTTTAAGAGACCTAGAACCGATTTTCCTTCTGATCAGGATTCTGAAATTTGCTTTCTCTGATGACCAGGAGTTGCCCTTATCTTCCTACGAGGATTGTAATGCAGAGGAACTCCATTCCCTCTGCTTCCCCTCCAGCGGATTTCTCTTTTGGTGAAACTTTGCATACTCTTAGGGAGCATTTCCGCTGGGAAAGCCAGGATTACTCTGACTCCAAAAAGAGACTTAGGGAATTCTTACTCCTACCTCAACACAGGCCTTTAGCTATCCCTCCTGTACTGGACATTGTAGATGATGCCTTCTTAGAATCTAGCCTGGCCCCTGACACTTTACCTCCGGCTCCCAGAAAACCTGACCGGTATTAGAGTACCTGACTCTCAAGTTCCTCTTTAAGAATCCTACTGCGGATCCTGAGACCATTTCACAGAGACCCAAAGGCATTAAGGCTACTACTGCCAAAAATCCTACCCCTCTGGTAGAGATTCCAGGGCCCTAGACAGATGGGGTAAGAAGGTATACACTTCTGCAGCTTTGGCCATTAGGGCCTTAAACTGCCAGTTTCATATGTTCAAGTATTAGCAGCATATTATTGGATTGCTTAAACAGAAAATGCTGTTGATTCCTGACTGTGCTGAAAATAAAGAATTACAGGATTTAATGCATTCTGCTGAACAGGTTGGAAAACATACTTTGCAATGTGGTTTTGATTCATTAGAGGCATCTTGCAAGGCTGCTGTCACTGGGTCTGTACTTAGAAGGCATGCTTGGCTTAAGGAGCAAACTTTGCCAGATCATGTTAAAGCTAAATTACTGGACGTTCCCTTAAACCAAGACTGTCTGGCAACAAAGCAGTAGTAGTACTTCAAAAGATGGAGGAAAAAGCTAAATCTATGCTAACTGTTGAAGATTTCCTTCAAGTACAGCCTCCCAGATTTAGTAGGCACTAGCCTTCTAAAAATTGGTCCTTTCCTGCCTCTTCCAGGCCTTCTCAGTCCAAATCCAGAACTAGCAGACCACCGAGGCTTAAGTCTCAAGGTACTCAGAGGCCTAAATAGTGGGGGGCTCCCACTTCCAAAGCTGGCAGTAGTAAGACACCCCCCCTGTGGTAAATTGTCACAATGACTTAACTTTAAACCTTCCAAGCCCTGCCCAACTGACTGTTCATTTAGTGGGAAAGATCGCCCTGCATGCAAAAAACTGGGAACTCATTACCCAAGACAAATGGGTTTTAAACAGCTTCCTAAGGGTACAGATTCCACTTCCACTCCTTACCAACCCCAAACGGTTGGCCAGACCTAACCCAAATCAGTGGGCAGAGGCTCAAAAGCAGGTTCTCTCTTCTAAGCATCAGAGCTATTCAACCTGTCCCAGAAGAGGAATGGGGGCAAGGTTTTTACTAGAGACTTTTCCTGGTACCCAGAAAAGACAATTCTGGCGTCCTTTCCTGGACCTGTCTATCCTAAACACCTTTTTGGTAATCCCAAAATTCAAAATGCTAACTATTCATCAGCTGCTTCCCATGCTAGGCAAAAATGCCTGGTTGGCAGCACTGGATTTAAAGGAAGCCTACCTGCACATCCCAATAAGAGAATCTTGCAGAAGATACCTACGCTTCACAGCTGGCTACATGCACTATCAGTTCTCTGCACTGCCCTTCGGCTTATCTACTGCGCCCAGAGTATTCACAAAGTGCCTAGCTCCAGTCATTGCATTCTGCAGGTAAAGAGATATTCAAATATACCCATACCTGGACGATTGTCTAATTCAGTTAGAAAGCCAGGACACACTATTAAATCATCTGGCATTTGTAAAGAAATTACTAACTTCTCTGGAGTACACCATAAACGAAAAGAAAATCATATGTAGTACCCTACCAACAAATTGTATTCCTGGGAGCAAGCCACCTGGGAAGTTGTATTCAAGCTTTCCCAGTTTTTTGCATGCAGGGCGATGCACTTGGTAGCTCAAGGCTGTGTTCCACAGAGCCATGGCTAGTCTGCAGAGAGGGTATGAGTGGGTTCCTCCTGCTTCTTTATATACCACATAACAGTGGTATTGTCCTGGAAGAATGTGGTCCTTGAAGGCTGTCAGAGCATTCTGTACAGCTAACATTTCTTGATATTGATATGCAGGTGCATTTGACTCTGGTTCCATTTGCCCTGAATGCACTGCCCTGCCAAGTGAGCCCCCCATGCATAGTCTGATGCATCTGTTAGGGTTTGGGCAGCAGGGGGTAGAGTGAATGGCAGTCCCTTGTTGTGGTGGCAGGCCTCTGCCCACCAAAGGAACTATATCTTTAGACAAGGGATGATAGGAATCATTGATTCTAGGTCCCGAGAATGTTGACACCATAGGCCATTTAGATACCAGTGTAGTTTTCTCATATGCAGTCTTGCATATGGAATTAGTAAAATGCAAGAGGCCATGAACCCCAGGGCTTGCAGTATTTTCCTTGCAGATAGCTGGGTCTTTGTGGCCAGTAGTTTGAAGTAGGCTTTCAAGCCAGAGAAACAAGTTTATTAAAAGAAATGTTAGCTGTACAGAATGCTCTGACAGCCTTTAAGGACCACATTCATCCAGGACAATTATTGGTAAAGACGGACAACGCCACTGTTATGTGGTACATAAACAAGCAGGGGGAACCCACTCATACCCTCTCTGTAGACTAGCCATGGCTCTGTGGAAAACAGCATTGAGCTACCAAGTGCACCTACAAGCTCAATTCCTGCCAGGCAAGCTAAATACACTGGCAGATGACTTGAGCAGAAATCTCATGGACCCGCACGAGTGGAACCAAAGATATTCAACATTTTGAGAAACAAATGGGCGAGCCCAGTGATGGATCTGTTTGCCTCCCCTCAGAACTACCAATTGGACAAATTCTGCAAAAGGACTCCCCACAGACAAGCTTGGAAAGTGGATGCTCTGTCCTTCACCTGGAAAAGCCCATCAGTTTATGACTTCCCCCTTTGCCTCTCCTCTACAAAGTGCTACTAAAGATCAAACGGGACAAACCAAGGACAATACTCATTGCACCAGACTGGCCACACCAACACTGGGTACCCACTCTTGCACAGTGTGTCACTGCTGGAACCATGGCACCTGCCTCAGATCCCTGCCCTGCTGTCCCAGCAGGAGGGCCAGATTCTGCACCCACAGCTTGAAACCCTGAACCTTGCATTCTGGCAAATTACCTGATCTCTCTGTTACCATCCCTCAGTAAGCAAGTGATTGATATCATTCTGGAGGCAAGGAGGCATAGCAATAAAAATCCGAGGATGGGCACAACAGTGCCCAGTTTACCACACATTCTTCAGTACTTAACTGAGATGCTTCACAAGGGAATTTCCTTTTCTTCCATCAGAATTCATGCCTCTGCCATTTCAGCACATTATAATACAGACCTACTCCTGTTCTCTCATCCACTGCTGAAGCAATTCCTCAGAGGGGCCAAAAACTTAAGACCACCCAGGAGAGCCCCTACTCCAGCCTGGGACCTTAACTTTGTATTGGAAAAGCTCAGTCTACCTCCCTTCGAGTCAGCTGCTAATGCAGAGTTGAAATTCCTTTCTTGGAAAACAGCCTTTCTTCTAGTCATCACTTCAGCAAGAAGGGTGTCTGAATTACAGGCCTTCATGGCAGTGGAGCCTTGCATAATCTTTCATGCGGACAGGGTGTCCCTCAGGACCAATCCTTCCTTTATGCCCAAGGTGGTATCCAGTGTGGCCCTTAATCAGTCCATTCATTTGCAAACCTTCTTTGTTAATCTGCAGAACAAAGGGGAATGAATACTCCACTCTTTGGACGTGCACAGACAACTTAGATTTTACTTGGACAGGACTAAGCCTCTCAGGAAATCTGAACAGCTGTTGATTGCATTTGCTGCAGGGGCAGAGGGGAAGGCCATTTCAAAGCAAACCATTTCTAAGTGGTTAGGCCATTGAATTTATTTCTGCTATAAGCACCATGGAAAACCTACCCCACGGGATAAGACCACATTCCACCAGGGCTGCATCTACCTCTACAGCCTTTCTCAGAGGTTCCCTACCAGGGACATTTTAGAAGCTGCTACCTGGAGTTCTGTACATACCTTCACCAAGCATTACCACTTGCCAATATTTTCTAAATCCAGAGCTGGTTTTGCCACTGTAGTCTTGCAGGGCCTAATAGCTGGTCCTAATGCTATCTAATTGCCTCCTCCCTTAGCTTTGGAAATCTACCCAAATGTAATGACTGCAACAGTGAAACACGAAGAACATAGTACAGTTGTGTATACTTACCATAAATGTAGATGTTCGAGTGTATTCACTGTTGCAGTCCTGGTTACCCTCCCTCCAGCCCCCTGACTTTTATTGACTATACCTCTATTCTTGTTTACTATGCTTAAAGCTTTCTGGTGTATTTGCTTTTTGTTGGTGGTGTAACCTGTATTTAATTGCTTCCCATTAAGGGTGCACCTGACATCTGGGGCAAGAAAAACTGATGTAATGGCGTCTGCTGCTTTATACCCCTGACTACCTGACGTCATGGAAGATGAGACAGCAACTGACGCAGGACCCAAGACTTTGATAATCAGGCCGACTGAGGGTTACCTGCAAGCAGATAACCCAAATGTAATGACTGCAGCAGTGAATACACTCTTAACATCTACATTTATGGTAAGTGTACACAACTGTACTTTAAATATCTTCACCAATCAACTTCACTCTTATACAATATGCCGACTACTCCACTCTCACTACTGCCCACAACATTCCTGAACTCATCTCTCACTCAGCACACTTTCTCAGTTGAAACCTGGCTTAATGATAATCAACTAGTACTTAATCCCAAAGAACAAAACTTCCGTAAAACACTAGCACATCACAAACCCCCCTCCTCTGTCACCTCCCTCAAGAACACTATTAAACCAGAACCCCAAACCAAATAACTTGGGGTTATTGATGAACTCAAGTTTGATATAAATATTCAACATGGTGTAAAAAAAAAAAAAAAAAAAAAAAAAAAAAAAAAAACCTGGTCTTCTCTGTCGCAACCAAAAATTTCTTGCTCCCTCCTCTAAACCCTCCCTAGCTCAGTCACTCCTTTTAGTCTGTCTTTGGTATACTGTCTCTGTTCTCACTAACATTCAAGGATCACTTCTCTCAAACTTGAACAGACTTATAACAAAATAGCCAGATTTGCCTCCAGTCTCCCTTACAAGTCCCATCACTGCTTCACCCTTCTCCAGTGGACCGAATTATCTAAACTTCTTCCCCAACTTCATATCACAGACAGTTTTGAATAATCCCTCTTCCTGTCCTCCATCTCTAATCTAGTGTGTTATTACCCCCACTATCCTCTCCATACAAGCAGCAAATACCTCCTTGACTTGTGTAAACCCAATAAAACTATTGGAAAGTCCCTTTATAAATAGCCCATGCTTGGAACTTAGTTCCTGTCTACATAAGCATCCCTCAAAAGTACCTGTTCAAACAAGAACCTAAGCATTATCTACTAAAGACCTGGTCTTGCCCATGTCAAACCCCCACTTGAAGTCTGTATGTTTTTCTGCTCATTTCAGAACTTACTTTCCTCATTGACCTGTCTCCTTCCATCTCTCTTCTCAACTATCACTACTCTTTCCCTTTTATCTGAAAAAAAGAAATTTGTTTATACCCTTGTCTCTTTGAGCAAATGTACTCCTTTGTAATTTCTGTCTGCATCAATGATATGGAACTGTATTTTTATGGCAAAATGTCTCTATGCACCCGTTTTTTCTTTTTGTAAGATTATATGTGGAGCTGTTCTCCTGTAAATTTACTTTTTTTTTTTTTTTT
Source organism: Protopterus annectens (assembly GCF_019279795.1). Lineage (NCBI taxonomy): Eukaryota > Metazoa > Chordata > Ceratodontiformes > Protopteridae > Protopterus > Protopterus annectens. The sequence continues at coordinate 674,659,623 of NC_056735.1, forward strand.
TTTTTTTTTTTTTTTTTTTGGAGCTTTGTAAAGTTATTACTTTTGGAGCTTTTCTCCTCGGCTCTCCACTGAAAATGGGCCCCTGGCTCAGTTGGACTAACTCTGTTAACAAATGTCAATAAATCTTCTCTTTTGGCTGTTCCCCTTAGGGGTTGCCACAACAGATCTGTTTGCATATCTTCCTGTCCTCTGCATATTGCTCTGTAACACCAACCACCTGCATGTCCTCTTTCACCACATCCGTAAACCTTGTATTAGGCCTGCCTCTTTTCTTCTTACCTGGTAGCTCCAGCCTTAGCATCCTTTTCCCAATATACCCAGCATCTCTCTTCAGCACATGTCCAAACCAACGCAATCTCACCTCTTTCTTTGTCTCCAAACCGTCCAACCTGAGCTGATCCTCTAATGTATTGCTTCCTAATCCTGTCCATCCTTATCACACCCAGTGCAAATCTCATCTTTAACTCTGCCACGTCCAGCTCGGACTCCTGCCTTTTTGTTAATGCCACTGTCTCCAACCCATATAACATAGCTGGTCTCACTACCCTCTTGTAGATCTTCCCTTTCACTCTTACTGGTACCCATCTGTCACAAATGACTCCTGACACTCTTCTCTACCCATTCCACCCTGCCTGCACTCTCTTCACCTCTCTTCCACACTCACCATTTAGGGTTGCCACCTTTTCAAATGGCCATAGTGGGACATTTTCGGGACACACACCAGATTTTACAGGCCGACCCATATCCATGGTTAGTAGAAAGGATAGAACTTTACATGTTCATCGTGTTACACTGCTGCAGTCATCACACTTGGGTTATCCTGCCGTCAGGCGGTCCCGCAATCGGCCAGAGTTCCAAAGTCTTGGTCCGGCGTTGGTTGCTGTCGCTTCTTCTCTGACGTCAGTGCGCCAGGGGTATACAAGATGCATCCGGCGCCATTTTCTCCAGTTTTTCTTGCCGCGCGGTGCCCGAAGCAGAAGCAGTTCGCAAGTGCCGGTCGGCCAACTCCTGAGATTTCCGAAGTCGAATTTCAGATCCGAAGTCTTCAATAAAGCTAAGTACCCCGTTGGGGAAACTTTTTTCTTGCTTCAGACCGATGTCAGAAAAAGTTAACAATTGTATTTCTTGTGGAAAGCAAATACCTCATAAGGACTTCCACTCTTACTGTATTCCATGCCTAGGCCCTGATCACGACGTCACTAGTTGTCAGTTCTGTGCTAGATTCAACAAACTTACTATTAAAAGGCGTTTTGATTTTGCTTTGCACTACTTTGGCCGAAGGTTCGATTATACTATGCCGTCGGATCATCCGACCACATTACCGAAAAAACGCAAGGACAAGGATAGACAGATAGAGGTCCAAAACCGACGACAAAGCCTCTTCTAGGCCAGTTGCCGGTTCTCAGTGAGGTGCTTTTGCAGCCCCTGACACCTGCTACCTCAGAGCCACAGGCCGCCTCCGACTCCCACTTGGAGACAACTAGGCCTCTGGAAACTCAAGGTATTGGGCCTACAGAAACTAATCCCTCATGGGTCTGGAGCCGCTGAGCAGGCATCGGCTTCTGAGGGTGTTTTCAGACCTTCATAACTTACTATCAAGACAAAAGTACCACTAAAGACAAAGAAACAAGTGCAGCCTTCTCTTGGAAAAACCACCATGCCTAAAAAAACAGATGCTTAAAATGGCCGAAGACCCTCATTACTCTAATCAGGGGTTCCCATCCCCCTCCTGAGAAAAGGCCTAGGCAGGATACAGACCATGATTCCTCTGATCAGGTTTCCATTTCCTCTGATTCCACTTCTGACCAGGGGTACTCTATACCTCCCTATGAGGACTCTGATGCTGAAGAATCTATTCCTTCAGCTTCTCCTCCTGAGGATTATTCTTTTGGGGAAACTTTACATACCATGAGGGAGCACTTCCATTGGGAAAGTCAGGAATACTCAGATTCTAAGAAAAGGCTCAGAGATTTCCTTTTACTACCTCAGCACAGGCCCCTGGCTATTCCGCCTGTGCTAGATATTGTGGATGATGTGTTCTCTGAATCCAGCTTATCTCCTGATTCCTTATCCCCTGCACCAGCCAAGCCAGATAGGTACTACAGAGTCCCTGACTCTCAAGTTTCTTTATAAAAACCCTTTTGCTGATCCGGAAACTATTTCCCAGGGTCCAAAAGGAGTTAAGGCTTCCATTGCAAAAAAATCCAGTGCCCTCTGACAGATTCCAGAGCTTTGGAAAGATGAGGGAAGAAAGTATACACTTCTGCAACTTTGGCTGTAAGAGCTTTAAATTGCCAGTTTCACATGCTTAAGTACCAACAATATTTAATGGCTTAATTAAAACAGAAAATGCTTGCAAGCTCAGAAGCTCCTGATTGTAAAGAAATGCAAGATTTGTTGCATGCAATTGAACAGGTGGGAAAAATACTCTGCAATGTGGTTTTGATTCTCTAGAGGCCTCTTGTAGGGCCGCAGTTACAGGTTCAGTGATTCGAAGGCATGCGTGGTTAAAAGAACAGAGTTTACCTGATCATGTTAAGGCAAAATTATTGGATGCTTCTTTACAGCATGATACCTTGTTTGGTGTTAAGGCAGAAGAGGTGTTAAAGAAAATGGAGGAAAAAGCTAAATCTATGCACAGCCAAGGATTTCTTGCAGGTACAGCCACCTTGATTTAGCAGAAATTGACCTACAAAAAATTGGTTCTTTCCAGTGTCAGACAGGCCACAGAGAGGGCAGATACAGACGCCCAAGAGGCAGATCTCAACCCCAAGGCTCAAACAGACAAAAACAGTGGGGCACCTCAACCTCAAAAGGAGGTGAGGACAAGTCTTAACCTTACAGGAAACGGTCACAATGACTTTCCCCTTCGTACGCCAAGCACTTCCCTTTTGGAAGCCCCCTTGGGGGGGAAACTAGCACTTTTTTCTCAAAACTGGCAAACAATCACCCAAGACAGATGGGTTCTGAACATTGTGCCTCAAGGTTACAGGTTCCACTTTCATACGTTACCAGGGCTAAAAGGAATGCCAGACCTGCCACAGAATCAATGGGCAGGGGCACAAAAGCAAATTTCAGCCCTCATGGACATGAGAGCTATTCAAAAAGTACCACAGCAAGAACAAGGACAAGGATTTTACTCAAGACTCTTCCTGGTCCCCAGAAAGGACAAGGCCTGGAGGCCCATACTAGACTTTTCAATTCTAAATACTTACCTGGATATTCCAAAATTCAAAATGTTGACTTTACAGCAGCTTCTACCCATGCTGGGCAAGAATGCTTGGCTTGTTACTCTGGACCTCAAAGAGGCATACTTGCATGTCCCTATCAGACAAAATTGCAGAAGATACCTCAGATTTAAAGCTGGCTCAATGCACTACCAATTGTCTGCACTGCCCTTTGGCTCATCTATTGCGCCCAGAGTCTTCACAAAGTACCTGGCACCAGTAGTTGTTTTTTGCAGACAAAAAAGAATTCAAATATATCCATACCTGGATGACTGCCTCATTCAAGCAGAGACAAAGGACATCCTCCTGCAGCATCTGGCATTTGTAAAAAGGTTGCTAACTTTTCTAGGGTACACAGTAAACGAAAAAAAGTCAAAACTAGTGCCCTCACAACAGATTATATTCTTGGGTGCCAGCTTAAATACAACGGCCCAGATGGCTTACCTCACGCCAGACAAACCAGTTCAACTAACTCGATATTTTCAATTACTGGCAAAAAAGTCCCATCTCCCTGCAAGAAAAATTCTGCAGGACCTGGGATTCATGGCATCCTGCATACTACTAATACCATATGCCAGACTGCATATGAGGAAAATACAATGGTACCTAAAAAGTGTTTGGACTCGACACTCACAGTTTAGAAGCAGTAATACCAATGATTCCCTGCCTACAACAGGAGTTTCGATGGTGGGCACAGGCATGTCACCTAAACAAGGGTCAGCCTTTCACTCTACCCACAGCCAGGCAAACTCTAACAACGGATGCTTCGGATTACGCCTGGGGAGCACACATGGCAGGAAAATGCATGCAGGGCAAGTGGACCACAGACCAGATGCATCTACACATCAATCAAAAAGAGATGTTAGCTGTACAAAATGCCCTAACAGCTTTCAAGGACCTTCTGCATCCAGGACAGTTATTATTAAAGACAGACAACACCACAGTAATGTGGTACATAAACAAGCAAGGGGGCACTCATTCTTACCCCCTATGCAGGCAAGCCATGACCTTGTGAAACACAGCTCTAACGTACCAAGTTCACCTGCAAGCACAATTCCTGCCAGAAAAGAAAAATACTCTGGCAGACGATCTAAGCAGAAATACAATGGAACCTCACGAATGGAAATTGAATCCACAAATCTTCAGCATGGTAACGCAAAAATGGGGATGCCCAGACATAGATCTTTTTGCCTCCCCACTGAACTGCCAACTACAAAAATTCTGCACAAGGACTTATCACAAGCAAGCATGGAAAGTGGATGCTCTTTTGTTCCTCTGGAAAAACCTAAAAGTATATGCATTCCCACCTCTGCCTCTCCTTTCAAAGGTACTCCTAAAAGCCAGACAAGAGAAACCACAAATGATACTGATCGCTCCAGACTGGCCACGCCAGCACTGGTACCCTATCGATATTAAGGAACCTTGCTCAAGGCCCACCTTGGATTTTGCCTCAAGTTCCACACCTTCTGACTCAACAAAACAATCAGATCCTACACGAGCAGCTCAAAACCTTAAACCTGACTGCATGGCAGATTCATTAGACAAACAGGCAACACCTCTCTCTAAAGCAGTTATGGATGTCATTTTGGAGGCCAGGAGGCCTAGCATCAGGAAGGCTTACTCAGAAAAATGGAAAATATTTTGTGCCTGGAACCAGGCTCAAAGCCTTGATCCTCTTGTTCCAAACATTCCTCAGATTTTACAATACTTAACTGAGATGCTGGACAGAGGCCTGTCCTTTTCATCAATTTCAGCACATTACAACACTGATCCTCCTTTATTCTCTCATCCCTTGCTAAAGCAGTACCTCAGAGGGGCTAAAAACATAAGACCGCCCCGGAGAGCACAAACACCAACTTGGGACCTCAATTTCGTTTTGGAAAAACTGACCGTGCCTCCTTTTGAGCCAGCCTATACAGCCGATCTAAAATTTTTATCATGGAAAACGGCTCTGCTCCTAGCAGTAACTGCAGCATGAAGAGTCTCAGAGCTACAGGCATTAATGGCAGTGGAACCTTTTATAATTTTTCATCAGGACAGGGTTTCTCTAAGGACAAACCCTACCTTTATGCCAAAGGTGGTATCTAGTGTGGCTCTTAACCAAACCATCCATTTGCCAACTTTTTATCCAAGCCCCCAGAATAAAGGGGAAAAACTTCTGCATTCTTTGGACATACACAGGCAGCTACGCTTCTACTTGGACAAAACAAAAGCTAACAGGAAAACTGAGCAACTGTTTGTAGCATATGCTGCAGGATCACAGGGCAAGGCTCTCTCAAAGCAGACTATATCCAAATGGATAGGACACTGCATTCGTTACTGCTACACACTGCATGGACAGTCAGTTCCACAACACATTAGGCCACATTCCACCAGGGCTACAGCCACTTCAATGGCCTTTCTCAGAGGAGTACCTACAAAGGAAATTTTGGAGGCTGCAACTTGGAGTTCTGTGCACACCTTTACCAAGCATTACCACCTCCCTCTTTACTCCTAAAGCCAGAGCAGGATTTGCCACTGCAGTTCTGCAGGGCCTCCTAGCCAATCCTAACTCCTCATAGACCAGCCACCCAACCTTAGCTTTGGGATTCCACCCAAGTGTGATGACTGCAGCAGTGTAACACGATGAACATAGTACAGTTTTGTACCTACCATAAATGTAGATGTTCGAGTGTTCACACTGCTGCAGTCCTGGTTACCCTCCCTCCATCCCCTCTGAACTGGCTGGCCTTATCTATACCTTTCTATCCTATACAACCTTTGTGGTGTATTTGCTTGTAACTGAAGGTATTATTGTTATTTTATATGCATAACCGTTATTAGCAATATGTATTGCCTACCTTCTTGGGGGCACCTGACATCTGGGGCAAGAAAAACTGAAAAAAAAACGGTGTCGGATGATGCATCTTATATACCCCTGGCGCACTGACGTCAGGAAAGCAGCGACAGCAACCGACGCCGGACCAAGACTTTGGAACTCTGGCAAACTGCGAGACCACTTGACGGCAGGATAACCCAAGTGTGATGACTGCAGCAGTGTGAACACTCGAATATCTACATTTATGGTAGGTACAAAACTGTACTTTTTTTGCCTAAATAAAAGCTTATTCTTGTAGCAGTTTAGTTGCTTTTTCTGTTTCTTGTAACATTTAGGTATTTTTAGATACAGAAATAACTATTTTATGCAACTATTACATAAAATATGGGACATAATTAGGTCCTACAATCTCAGGACATTTGCCATTTTTAATATTTTTGGTCAGGACACAACTGCCCAAAGAGGGACTGTCCCTTGCAAAGTGGGACAGGTGGTAACTCTATCACCATTACTGTGAACTGTTGATCCCAAGTACTTAAACTCATCCACCTTCGCCATCTCTACTCCCTGCATCCTCACCATTGCTCTGTCCTCCCTGTCATTCACACACACATTCTGTCTTACTCTTGCTGACCTTCATTCCTCTCTTCTCTAGAGCATATCTGCACCTCTCCAGGGTCTCCTCAGCCTGGTCCCTACTCACTGATAACAATGTCCTCTACAAACATTATAGTCCACGGGACCTCCTGTCTGATCTCTTCTGTCAACCTGTCCATCACCACTGCAAATAAAGGGTTCAGAGCTGATCCTTGATGTAATCCCACCTCCACCTTAAACTCTGTCACTCCCACAGCAGACCTCACCTCTGTCACACTACCCTCATATATTTCCTGTACCAGTTTTGCATCCTTCTCTGCCACTCCCGACTTCCTCATACAATACCACAATTCCTCTCTAGGCATCCTGTCATATGCTTTCTTGAAGTCCACAAAGACAGTGCAACTCCTTCTGACCTTCTCTATTTCTCCATCAACACTCTCAGAGCAAACATCGCATCTGTAAGTGCTCTTTCCCGGCATGAAACCATACTGCCGATTTACTAATCATCTCCTCTCTTCTTAACCTAGCTTCCACCACTATTTCCCATAACTTCAAGCTGTGACTGCCAATAAATAAATAAATAAAATAAATGTATTGCCGTTGAAGGGTACACTCCTAAGGCTTTCAAGGACTGATGTTCAGCTTGGTGCTGTTCCTCTGCTGGGCAAATATGTTCCCTTTGAAGGGAACCTTCCATGTTCTGTATATATTTGTGTGTTATTTTCCTCTTTATGAAAATTATTTTAAAGGCGAGTTTTGTGTTTTAATTAACTGTCATGAGACTATATCGTACTTTTAAAGAGGAGCACTCTTTTCTTTCAGCTTAAGTTGTACAAAGTTATTGAAAACCATTTATCTGATAATCTTCATTCATTCGTTAATGATGGGTTATCGGTTCCTTCCTCGGAACAGAGCAGGCCCTGTTCCAAGCTTGCGTCAGCTAAAAACTCTTGAGCCAAGATCCTACCCACAATGCTCTGCTCCCTGTTAACTCTGATCTCGTTTGCTGTGTTGCTGTACAGCCATGTCAAGCCATTCTGCCTTAACTAAGTGAACAGTTTTATGAGGTTTTTCTCTTGTTAGTGTTTAAAAAGTTTTCAGTTAGTTAATATCTCTATCCTCCTACCCTGTCGCAGCTTTGAGACTCTCTCCCTATAATATTTTTCCTTTTCTTACCTTTGAGGTAATTCTCCATTACCATCGTTGGTAATTCTTCTGTCTCTTTCTTACCCTTCTGGGTAGTTTTCTTAATCTCTAGCTATTGTCGTACTTCATTTCATTATGTCGGGTAAGAAAAGTAGTGTTGGTTTCAAAACAATGTAGGGAATGCGGCCGTAAGATGTTCGTGTTTCACTGTTGCAGTCATTACTCTTGGGTTATCCTGCTGGCAGGCTACCCTCAGTTGGCCAGAATTCCTAAGTCTAGGTCCGGTGTCTGTTGTTGCCTCTTCCCTGCCGTCAGTGTGCCAGGAGTATAAAAGATGCAGCCGACGCCATTTTCTTCAGTCTTTATTGCCGCGTGGTGCCCGAAGCAAATGCAGTTGGCAAGTGCCGGTCGGCCGACTCCTGAGATTTTCATATCCGAACTTCAGAACCGAAGTCTTCATTTAAAGCTAAGTACCCCATTGGGGAAACATTTTTCTTGCTCCAGACCGATGTCAGAAAAAATTAACAATTGTATTTCTTGTGGGAAGCAAATACCTCAAGGATTTTCACTGTTAACTGTGTTCCTTGCCTAGGCCTTGATCACAACGTTGCTAGCTGTTGGTTTTGTGCTAGATTTAACCAACGCACTATCAAGCGTCTGTTCGATTTTGCATTTCATTACTTTGGCCGAAGGTGTAATTATATAATGCCATCAGACCAGCCGACAACCGGAGTTTACAAAAAACGCAAGGACAAGGAAAAGGATAGACATCCGAGGTCCAAAACCGACGAAGCCTCTGCTAGGCCAGTCGCTGGTTCTCAGTGAGACGCTTTCGCAGCACCTGGCGCCTGCTACCTCAGAGCCACAGGCCGCTTCAGACTCCCACGTGGAGCCGACTGGGCCTCTGGATACTCAAGGTATTGGACACTCGGAAATCATTCCCTCAGATGGGTCCGGAGCCGCTGTGCAGGCATCGGCTTCTGAGGGTGTTTTCAGACCTACACAACTATATATATCTTCAGCTTCAAAGACAAAGACTAAAGCAGCTCTAAAGACAAAGAAACAAGTACAGCATTCTCCTACTCAGACTTCCATGCCTAAAAAACAGATGCTTAAAATGGCCGAAGACCTAATTACTTTGATCAGGGGCTCCCATCCCCCTCCTGATGAGGCCTAGGCAAGAGACTGAGTATGATTCTTCTGATCAGGTTTCTATTTCCTCTGATTCCTCTTCTTTCAGAGAACTGAAAGAAGCGACCACTTTCCTGATTTAAGTATTTTTGGCTTTTTTTATCTGCATTGTCCTCTCTGGCTTTCATTTAATAAGATATAACTGTTTTTGTGTCTATCTGCTGAATTCTAAAGTATCTGCACTTAAAAAGTAGCATTTTGGTCAACTCTGGTCGAATAATACTGTTTTTTTGCTAATTTAATTGCTGAGGCTGCTCACTAAAGTGTGCTAGCCTGTGTAAATCGATTTTACTGTTTGCCTAACTGCATTTCTGTGTTCTTTTCTAAAAAAAAACAAAAAACAAAAAAAAATACTCCTTGTTTTCCCGCCTTTGCTCGACTAGTTAAGACCAGTATACAGGCTTTGCTGTATTCTGGGCTGTGTAGTTCCTGTGTTGGCCATTGCCTTACTTGGATAGAAGGAAGTTTCTGAGCTCACCAGTTGGAGTGGGGAGCCTTGAACAGCCTATCTGTCCCTGGGGGAAGTGACCTCAGCACTTGAGCTGTAATTCATTGGTTGCCTTGGACCATTTCTAGCTCTTTTCAAGTTCCCTGTATAAAAATCCGCCTCAGGGCGTTTTGCGCGTTTTTGCGCGGTCGCCCTAAGCGCAGCAGCGGTCATACAGGTGTAAACTATTTTATACAGGTTTAAGCTATTTCTGGCTCCGCCAAGTCTGCTCTTTAATTTTTCCCTTAGAAGCTCTACTCAGTCTACTTAGCTGTATATATTAGCACTTTTTTTCAGAACTTCTATCCTTAGCAAGCACTCATAATAAAACAAGCACTCTTACCCTAAAGTAAGCACTACAGGCATCCACTACCCCCTGTGAATACCCACTTCCCTTAAAGGCACAACACTCCTTATAATATTCTAGTATGTCGAGTGGTAGACCACTAGCATCCTCTCTTGTTCAGCTGGTTAATCTGGGAATCTTAAGACAATGTTACAATTGTCTCATGTACACAGACAACCCTCTCCTCCTTCCTACTACCACATATACTTGTGAGAGATGCAACTATATAGCCAGACTGGAGGCTGAACTCTCAACTCAGGACTGGCAAGACCAGTCAGGAGGAGATGGTACCCACACCCAAAGCAAAACCAGTCACACATAAAACCACCACTAATGCAAACCAAACACATAAAAACACAAAGACATACTCGGAGGCTCTTATAAAAAACTTACCAAAACAACAGAGGCCTCCAAAGCAGACACCCAGAAATACACCCCCACAAAACGCAACACCTACAACACATACCTCAAGCAACAGGTGTGTCGCACAATCACAGCCCCTAAGGCAAAATACTATGCCAGAGACATTAGTAATAGGTGACTCTATAGTCAGACACACCGATGTTCCACTTACCAGGCTGAATAAGGAGAGGGTAACTGTGAGCTGTCTATCGGGGGCTAGGATCCGCCACATTACACACGCACTCAGGTCACTCCAAAGCAAGTACAAGTATGATTCAGTCATTGTCCATGCGGGTGTGAATGACCTGAGACGTACCTCCCTGGACTACATGAAAAGAGACATTGAGGAGCTCTCCGATTATGTAGCCCAGACTGGTATGACCCTGACCCTGAGCAGCATCCTGCCTTCACCAAGAATGATGCCTCAGTACAAAGACAAAATGATCAGTTTTAACAATTGGCTTAATCACTGGTGTCATTCTAGGGGATCCAATGTCTGTCAGCCTGGGATGATATGCTGGACAAGCCACGTTGCCATAAGGGATGGCTTGCACCTGTCACCACTGGGCTTCGGATACTGGCCAAGGCTCTTGCCACCCCATAGTGCCTTTTTAGGCAATGCTCAAAGGACAAATCAACCTCCATAAAACAAAATGGAAAAAATTAAGGGTAATGCTGCTCAGCCAGAAGTCTAAATCTCAAGATGCAGGCACTCAAGCACTTCTCAGTATGGAGAACATCGATGTCTGTGCAGTAACGAAACCTGGTTCAAGGCTCCTGAGAGCACTCCAGCACTACCAGGCTATACCTCATATCATGCGTTGACCTCAAGTTCCAGGCCGAACCACAAAGGGAGGAGTGTCCATTTTCATAAACGACACCTACACCTCTCGATTGGTGCCTACGCATGAAGCATGAGCAACCATACAAGTTTTACTCACCATAGGCAAAACTGCCATACAACTGGTGCATGTTATAGAACTCCCTCCCAATCCCAGGAATCCCATCAAGCATTCCTGAAAACACTGGAGGATATGAATGTCACACCAAACACCATCATATTGGGTGACTTCAACTACCCCAACATAGACTGGGCCCACTATTCTAGCCCTAACACCCTAGCCCAAAGATTCCTGGAATTCATAAACTCAAATGCTATGGAGCAACTGGTCACTTCTCCTACGAGGAGAGATAATATACTTTACCTGATTATCACAAACATGGGGTCCAAATGCTCCGCACCGGATATAAACTCCTCACTAGTAAGATCTGATCATAAACTGATAACGTTGGATGTACATATCCCACCACCACCCCCAGAACAAAAGACTACAGTGAAAAACTTTTCAAAAGCTGACTTTGTGCTCCTCAAGTCAGAAATGATATCCTTTAAGCCTACTGGGTTTATGGAAACCACATCCCAAAATGCTGAATCCTTCACAAAAGCCTTCTACGGACATCTCCAAGAATGCATGGATCAAGCAATCCCAACTAAAACCAAGACCCTCACCACCAAGGGAAAATGCCGGTTTGGTGGACCCGGCTATAAACAAACTGTACAACAAAGAAGGAAGCTACTGCAGGACAAAGCCAAATCCCACAAGGGAAAGGCTTCCCTGATCAGCACAAGTAAAAACTACGTTCTCTCATAAAACATCTAAAGCAAACTTTGAGAAAAAGATTGCCAAGGATACCAAAGACAATCACAAGGCCTTCTTCAATTATGTCAGAACCTTGGGAGGAAATTCTCAGATATGCTCTGAGCTAGTACACAATGACAAAAAATTCACTGACCCTACTGACATTGCCAACATTTTGGCAGATAGGTTCAGTGCAAATTTCTCCCCTCCCTCACCCCCTAAAGATGAAGTAATTATCCCTGCTGAATGTAACCTACCTGTCATCACAGACACACAGGTGAAATCAGCACTCAACAAGGCAAAAAACACAGCATCTATGGGACCCGATGGTATCCCCGATTGCGTGTTACGTGAACTTCAAGATGAACTAAACCCACCCCTAAGAACTCTATTCAGTCTTAGCCTCACTACAGGATATGTACCTGAACACTGGCGCACAGCAACAGTGGTCCCACTCCACAAAGGGGGAAATTCTACTGACCCTGGTAACTACCGCCCCATAAGTTTGACCAGCCTGGTCTGTAAGGCTATGGAAAGAATCATCATGGAACTCATAAATGGCGACATTGGGGATCTGCAGACCCTTGATCCCACACAGTTCGGATTTGTAAAAGGCAGATCCTGCCTCTTAAACCTGGTTGACTTCTTGAGACAGTCACTAGTGCCATCGATGAGGGCAAGGCTGTCCACACTGCCTACTTGGACTTGGCTAAGGCCTTTGACACGATACCACACTCTGGCATCATTGACAAGCTCAGCAGCCTAAATGTAAATCCATATGTCACAAGATGGGTAGCAAACTGGCTAAAAAACAGAACCCATAAGGTTAAAATTGCTGGAGCCATGTCAGACTCAAAACCAGTCACAAGTGGTGTCCCACAGGGCTCAGTCTTGGGTCCACTCCTATTCGGCATTTACTTCTCAGATGTGAAAGCAAATATGGAAGGATTATGGCTGACAAAGTTTGCAGATGACTGCAAACTGGGTGCCATAGTTGATTCACCCGCTGACACACACATCCTACAGAGAGGTCTCACTGAAACGGACAACTGGTGCCGGAATCATGGCCTCAAACTTAACGCCAAAAAATGTATAGTCATCCCCTTTGGGAAAAACAAAGTACCCACAAATTATCACGTAGACAATAACCCACTTAATACGGAAGAAGTAATCAGAGACCTGGGGACTTAAGTCGACAGTGACCTCTCCTTTGACAACCATGTTGCCAAAGTGGTCAGAAAGACATTCTACCTTGCCCATCTCATCATGAAGGGATTCTCATCCAGATCAAAGGAGGTCATTGTACCTCTATATTCCTCCTTGTCAGGCCCATGATTGAATATAATGCTCCATTTGGGATGTATCTCACCCGGCACATGCAGCAACTGGAGAGACCCCAGAAGTACCTCACCAAGAGGATCATAGGTCTCAAACATGTGCCTTATCCAGCTAGATTAAAGAAACTCCAGCTCTATTCAGTAGCATACCGCCTGCTCAGAGGTGATTTGTGCCTAACATACAGGGCCATGTCCAACCAGGAATTGATGGACATGCTCCATCTCAAAAAATCCAAATCCACCAGAACCACATGAGCTAAAGATTTCAACCTCTGCACAAATTTGAATAGGACATGCTGGAGGGATAGATTCATAACACAGAGGTTACCCATACTCTGGAACAAAATCCCTGTTCATGTGAGACAGAGCCCTTCATTGGCACTGTTCAAGAAAAATCTCGATGCATGGATGGGAGATCGCAAGTTTACCCCGGGAATCACCTCAGTGTCACTACTAGACAGAGGTATAGTTTACTAAATAATGGGGTCCCACATGTATCACTAGAGAGGCACAACTATATAGTATGGGGTGGTGTAAAGCCACATCACTGTTGGCTAGGCTTATAAATGCCCCCGGGCAGATAGCCTAGTACACTACTATGAAACTATGAACAGGATTACTCCATGCTTCCCTATGAGGATTCTGATGCTGAAGAATCCATTCCTTCAGCTTCTCCTCCTGAGGATTACTCTTTTGGGGAAACCCTGCATACAATGAGGGAGCATCTCCACTGGGAGAGCCAAGATTATTCTGAATCTAAGAAAAGGCTGAGAGACTTTCTACTACTTCCCCAGCACAGACCCCTTGCTATTCCACCTGTTCTAGACATTGTAGATGTATTTTCAGAGTCCGGTCTGTCCCCTGACTCTTTACCCCCTGCACCTGCTAAGCCAGACAGATACTACAGGGTCCCAGATTCTCATAAATTCCTATATAAAAACCCCGCTGCTAACCTTGAAACTATATCTCTAGGTCCCAAAGGGGTTAAAGCTTCAACTGCAAAAAACCCTGTCCCCTCTGATAGGGATTCTAGGGCTCTAGACAGATGGGGGGGGGTCTACACTTCTGCTACCCTGGTTGTAAGGGCCTTAAATTGTCAGTTTCATATGCTTAAATATCAGCAATATTTAATGTCACTGCTTAAACAGAAATTGTTGACAAATACTGAATGTTCAGAGAACAAGGAATTGCAGGATTTATTGCGTTCAGCTGAACAAGTGGGAAAGCATACTTTGCAATGTGGTTATGATTCACTGGAGGCCTCTTGCAGGGCCGCTGTTACAGGTTCTGTTATTAGAAGGCATGCTTGGTTAAAGGAACAGAATCTGCCTGATCATGTTAAAGCAAAATTATTAGATGCACCATTAGCATGATACTTTGTTTGTTTGGTACTAAAGCAGAAGAGGTGTTGAAAAAAATGGAGGATAAAGCAAAATCCATGCAGACAGTCCAGGATTTTTTACCGGTACAGCCACCCAGGTATAGCAGGAACTGGCCTTCTAAAAATTGGTCCTTTCCAGTGTCAGACCACAAAGAGGCAGATACAGGAGTCCCAGAGGCAGATCTCGGCCCCAAGGCTCATACAGGCCTAAACAATGGGGTGCTCCTACCTCCAAAAGCGGAGAAGACAAATCACAACCTTACAGGAAACAGTCCCAATGACTTTTCTCTACCAGATCCAAGAACTTTTCTTTTGGCAGCCCCCTTAGGGGGGAAACTAGCACTTTTTTCATCAAATTGGCAAATGTTTACCCAAGACAAATGGGTTCTGAACATAGTGTCCCAAGGCTACAGGTTCCATTTTCTCACTCTACCAAGGTCAAAAGGTATGCCAGCCCTGCCACATAATCAATGGGCAGAGGCACAAAAACAAATTACAGCCCTCATGAACATGAGGGCCATTCAGCAAGTACCTCAACAAGAGCAGGGGCAAGGATTTTACTCCAGACTTTTCCTAGTACCCAGAAAGGACAAAACCTGGAGACCAATACTGGACCTGTCTATTCCAAATACGTTTTTGGAAGTTCCAAAATTCAAGATGTTGACTCTACAGCAGCTACTGCCCATGCTGTGCAAGAAGCCGAGGCATACCTGCATGTCCCATCAGACAATCTTGCAGAAGATACCTTAGATTCATAGCTGGCTCAATGCATTACCAATTCTCTGCACTGCCCTTTAGCTTATCTACTGCGCCCAGGGTCTTCACAAAATGCCTGGCACCAGTAATTGCGTTTTGCAGACAAAAAGGAATTCAAATATATCCCTACTTGGACAACTGCCTAATTCAAGCAGAGAACAAAGACATTCTTCTAAAGCATCTGGCGTTTGTAAAAAGATTACTGATTGGCCTAGGGTACACAGTAAACGGGGGGAAAAAATCAAAACTAGTGCCCTCTCAAGAGATAATATTCCTGGGTGCAAGCTTAAATACAACTGCCCAGATGGCTTATCTCACGCCAGGCAAACAAAAGCAACTGACTACTTATTTCAAGAAATTGGCAACAAAAACCCACTTATTTGCAAGGAAAATCCTGCAGGCCCTGGGTTTCATGGCATCCTGCATTCTACTAATTCCATATGCCAGACTGCATATGAGGAAACTACAATGGTATCTAAAAAGTGTTTGGATTCCGCATTGCCACAGCCTGGAGACAGTAATTACACTCATTCCCTGCCTGCAACAGGAGTTTCGATGGTGGGCAGAAGCCTGTCACCACAACAAGGGGCTACCATTCAATTTACCCACTTCCACTCAGACACTGACAACAAATGCATCAGATTATGCCTGGGGGGCCCATATGGCAGGAAAATGTATCCAGGGCACATGGCTTGCAAACCAGATGCATCTTCACATCAATCAAAAGGAATTGTTAGCTGTTCAAAATGCCCTGACAGCTTTCATGGACCTCGTTCATCCAGGACAGTTACTGATAGACAGACAACACTACAGTCATGTGGTACATAAACAAGCCGGGAGGTACACATTCTTACCCCCTCTGCAGACAAGCAATGACCTTATGGGACACAGCATTGGCTTTTCAAGTTCACCTGCAAGCACAATTCCTGCCAGGAAAAACAAATACTCTGGCAGACTAACTAAGCAGAAACCTCATGGATCCCCACGAATGGAAACTGGATCCACAAGTCTTCAGCATGATAAGGAAATGGGGTTGCCCAGATATAGATCTATTTGCCTCCCCTCACAACTGCCAATTGCAGAGATTTTGCACAAGGTTTTTATCGCAAGCATGGAAAGTGGACGCCCTAACCTTCAGCTGGAAAAATCTAAGTATATGCTTTTCCTCCACTGCCTCTCCTTCCCATGGTACTCCTAAAGGTCAGACAAGAGAAGCCAAAAATTATACTGATTGCACCAGACTGGCCACACCAGCACTGGTACCCAATCCTAAAGAGCTTGTCTCAAGGTCCAGCATGGATGTTGCCTCAAGCTTCTCACTTGCTGACCCAACAAAACAATCTGATCCTGCACAAGGCATTGACACGTATGTACCAAATATCCCTCAGATTTTACAGTACCTGAGATGCTAAACAAAGGCCTTTCTTTCTCATCTATTAAGATTCATGCTTCTGCCATTTCAGCCCATTACAATACAGAACCACCTATCTTTTCTCATCCTTTAATAAGGCAGTACCTCAGGGGGATGAAAAACATTAGGCCTCCAAGGAGAGCACCAATTCCGGCCTGGGACCTCAATTATGTTTTGGAAAAACTTACACTGCCTCCTTTCGAGCCAGCATCAACAACTGATATAAAATTCTTATCCTGGAAAACAACTCTGCTCCTAGCAATAACCTCTGCAAGGCGAGTCTCAGAGTTTCAAGCACTCATGGCTGGTGGAACCTTTCATCATTTTTCATCCAGACAGGGTTTCTCTGAGGACAAACCCTACATTTATGCCTAAGGTGGTGTCCAATGTGGCCCTCAACCAAACCATTCACTTGCCTACCTTTTATCCAAATCCACAGAACAAGGGTGAGAAAATTCTGCATTCTTTGGACATACACAGGCATTTTCACTACTTCTTGGACAGAACTAAAGCTTTCAGAAAGACTGAGCAACTTTGTGTCATATGCTGCAGGATCACAAGGAAAAGGCCATCTCAAAACAGACTATTTCTAAATGGATAGGCCATTGCATCCGTTTATGCTGTTTCCAACATGTCAAATCAGTGCCTAAGGGCATTAGGCCTCATTCCACCAGAGCAGCAACCACTTCAGCAGCCTTCCTCAGAGGAGTACCAACCAAAGATATCTTAAAGGCTGCAACTTGGAGTTCAGTGCACACCTTCACAAAGCACTACCACTTACCTCTTTACTCGTAAGTCCAGAGCAGGCTTTGCCACTGCAGTTCTGCAGGGCCTCATAGCCTGTCCTAATCCTATTTAGCCCAGCCACCCAACCTCAGCTTTGGCATTCAACCCAAGAGTAATGACTGCAGCAGTGAAACATGATGAACATAGTACAGTTCTGTACCTACCATAAATGTAGATGTTAGAGTGTATTCACTGTTGCAGTCCAGGTTACCCACCACCCCCCTTTTCTTTGCTGGGACTTATCTGCACTTCTCTATCCTGTACAACCTATTTGGTGTATTTGCTTGTAGATGAAGAACGTTATTTTTGTGCATGCATGTTTATTGGCATATTTTTCAGCCTACCTATTTGGGGGCACCTGACATCTGGGGCAAGAAAAACTGAAGAAAATGGCGTCTGCTGCATCTTTTATACCCCTAGCGCACTGACGTCGGGGAAGAGGCGACAGCAACAGATGCCGGACTTAGACTTTGGAATTCTGGCCGACTGAGGGTAGCCTGCCAGCAGGATAACCCAAGAGTAATGACTGCAACAGTAAATACACTCGAACATCTACATTTATGGTAGGTACACAACTGTACTTTACCACTTTCCGATGGCCATGATTTGTGTCTATTGCTTGAATGTTTCCCACTTTTCAGTGGACCCTCCATGTGGGATTTGTAGACATTGGAACTCTGGCCAACTACGGGACCGCCTGACGGCAGGATAACCCAGGTGTAATGACTGCAGCAGTGTGAACACTCTAACATCTACATTTATGGTAGGTACAAAACTGTACTTTACTTCCTATGCTAGGCGAAGATGCCTCTTTGGCAACTCTAGATCTAAAAGAGGCTTACCTGCATTTCCCAATCGGGGAATCTTGCAGAAGATACCTCTGCTTCAAAGCAGGCTACTTGCATTTATCAGTTCTCTGCACTGCTCTTTGGCTTATCTACTGTGCCCAGGGTATTTACAAAGTGCCTGGCTCCAGTAATTGCATTTTGCAGGCAAAGAAATATTCATATATATCCGTACCTGGACGGTTGTCTAATTCAGGCAGAAAACAAGGCCGTTCTTAAACATCTGGCGTTTGTAAAAAGGGTCCTAACTTGTCTAGGGTACACCATAAACGAAAAGAAATCACAACTAGTACCCTCTCAAAAAATACATTCATGGGTGCAAGCTTGAATACATCTGCCCAGATGGCTTACCTTATGCCAGAAAAGCAAATTTAGTTGGTGACTTACTTCAAACAGCCACAAAAACCCTGCTATCTGCAAGACAAATACTGCAAGCCTTGGGGTTCATGGCCTCCTGCATTCTAATTCCATATGCAAGGCTGCATATGAGGAAACTTCAGTGGTACCTAAAGTTTATGGAGTCAGCATTGCCACAGCCTGAAAACAATGATTCCCATCATACTTTTCCTGCAACTAAGAGTTCCTATGGTGGGTGTAAAGGCCTGCCACCGTAACAAGGGACTGCCATTCACACCACTCCCTGCCACCCAAACTCTTAACTACAGACACATCAGACTATGCATGGGGGGGCTCATCTGGCAGGGCAGTGCATTCAGGGCAAATTGAGCACGAATCAAATGCACCTTCATGTCAATCAAAAAGAAATGCTAGCTGTACAGAATGCACTGACAGCCTTCAAGGACTACCTTCATCCAGGACAACTAGTGGTAAAGACAGTTATGTGGTTCATAAGAAGGGGAGTACACATTCCTACCCCCTCTGCAGACAAGCCATGGTATTGTGGAACACTGCCTTGAGCTATCAAGTACAACTACAAGCTCAATTCCTCCCAGGAAAGCTGAATAGTTTGGCAGACGAACTAAGCAGAAATGTCATGGACCCATACGAATGGAAAATTTTCAACATGTTGACACGCAAATGGGGGAGCCCAGACATAGATCTCTTTGCCTCACCACAGAACTACCAGTTGGACAAATTTTGCACAAGAACTCCTCACAAAAAAGCCTGGAAAGTGGATGCTCTGTCCTTTAGCTGGGAAAACCTTTCAGTCTATGCCCCCCCCCCCTCTGCTTTTGCTCTCCAAAGTTCTACTAAAAGTCAAACAGAACAAACCAAAAATTATTTTGCTTGCTCCAGACTGGCCTCGCCAACACTGGTACCCACTCCTATGCAGTCTGTCACAAATTTCTCCATGGTACCTGCCTCAGACACCTTCCTTATTAACTCAGCAGAACAACCAAATTCTGCACCCTCAGCACTTGGCTAATCACTTAAATTCCCTCAGCAAACCTGTAATGGATGTCATTTTGGAGGCGAGAAGACCCTAGTACTAGAAAATCTTATGCTGACAAATGGAAAAGTTTCTGTGCCTGGAATCATGCTCAAGGGATGAGCACAGCAGTGCCCAATTTACCTCAGATTTTGCAATACTTAACTGAGATGCTTCACAAGGGCCTATCTTGCTCCTCCATAAAAATCCATGCCTCAGCCATTTCAGCTCATTACAACACAGAACCCCCTCCCCCTCTTCTCTCATTCTCTGCTATGCAGTATCTAAGAGGGGCCAAAAACTTAAGGCCACCCAGGAGAGCTCCAACCCCTGCCCGGGACCTTAACTTTGTATTGGAGAAACTCTCTACCTCCTTTCGAGCCAGCTGCTGCTGCAGACATAACATTTTTCTCCTGGAAAACAGCCTTCCTTTTAGCAATCACTTTGGCTAGAAGGATTTCTGAATTACAGGCCCTTGTGGCAGTCTTTCATGCGGACAGGGTGTCACTCAAGACCAACCCATCCTTCATTCCCAAGGTGGTGTCCAGTGTGGCTCTTAATCAGTCCACTCATTTGCCAACTTTCTTTCCCAATCCACAGAACAAAGGGGAGTGGATTCTGCATTCATTGGATGTACACAGACAACTTAGATTTTCTTGGACAGGACTAAATCTCGAAGAAAATCTGAACTACTGGTAGCATTTGCTGCAGGGGCAGAGGGAAAGGCTATTTCAAAGCAAACCATTTCCAAATGAATAAGCCATTGCATTCATTTGTGCTATAAGCACCATGGAAAACCTATCCCCCAGAGGATCAGATCACATTCCACCAGGGCTGCATCTACTTCTACAGCCTTTCTCAGAGGTGTTCCTACCCAGGGATATTCTAGAAGCTGCTACCTGGAGTTCAGTTCATGCCTTCAACAAACAGTATAATTTACCAATTTTCTCTAAATCCAGAGCTGGCTTTGCCACTGCTGTTTTGCAGGGCCTTATAGCCAGTCCTAATACTGCATAAATCCATTCCTCACAACCTTATCTTTGGGAATCTACCGAAATGTAATGACTGCAACAGTGAAACACTAAGAACATAGTACAGTTGTGTACACTTACATAAATGTAGATGTTCAAGTGTATTCACTGTTGCAGTCCTGGTTACCCTCCCTCCAGCCCCCTGTTTTTTTCTCTGACTATGCCTCTCCTTTATTGTACTACACTTAAAAGCATTTTTGGTGTATTTGCCTTTGCTTGGAGATGTATATTTTTGTGTTTTATATTTGTATATATTTTGCTCCCCATTTGGGAGGCACCTGACATCTGGGGCAAGAAAAAACTGATGTAATGGCGTCTGCTGCATGTTTTATACCCCTGACTACCTGACGGGAAGAAGGGACACCAACTGACGCAGGACCCTAGACTTTGTTAATCAGGCCGATTTTGAGTGCAACCTGCCAGCAGATTACCCAAATGTAATGACTGCAACAGTGAATACACTCTAACATCTACATTTATGGTAAGCGTGCACAACTGTACTTTTGCTGAGTTCAGGTTTATTCAAGTTAGTGAGTATTGACAAGGTGTAGAGTTGAAAGCAGATTGGTATGGGCAATTGCAGTCTTAGCTAGAGGCTGAGGAAAGGTTTATTTTTGTATAGGGAGCCAAGTTTATTAAATGTTTTAATAGATTGGTTAACTTGCATGTCATATTTAAGTTTGTCAGTTATAACACCCAGGAGTTTGGTATACATATCTGGTGAAGTTATGATCCCATTGTTACATGTTATAGTCAACGAAGGTTGAGAGGATTTGAGAGTAGGAGAGGAGCAATAGCTTTGTTTTGTTGGGGTTTAATATCAGCTATTGATTAGAGAGCCAATTTTCCTCTCTGTTAAAGGTTTTCTGGGTTAAAGTAAGGAGATGTGTTGGGGTAGAGACTAAGCAAATCGGTGTAGAATCATCGGCATATTGTATGCAGGTTGCGTCTGGGGTTACAGAGTGGAGGTCACTGATAGAGGGAGAAAAGAAGGGGACCTAATGTGGAGCCTTGAGGGACACAAAGGGTAACTGGGAGAAGGGTGGAGAGTTTGTCCTGCTATAGGACGGCCTGCTGTCTTCCACTAAAAAGATTGAAACCATTGTATAGCATAATTGTTTAGGGATAATTTATTTAGGGTAAATAAAAGTAACTGGTTAACCATGTCAAAGTCCTTGGAAAGATCGAGAAGTACAACTGCAAGATCAAGCAGAAGTAACTTTTTAGGTTAAAAATAGACCAGCTTAAAAGTACAAAGACAATAAAAAGTCACAAGTGACTTGAAATATGTAAGGACAATTGAAGTAATAGATTTTTTTCCTTTTTTTGATGAAAAATATCACAGTTCAAGGCTTTCCACACTTTTCAGATTCTGGAGTTGAGTTAAAACTTAAACTGTAAACACTATTCTGCATTATTTGACCAGATTTTACTATCTTTGGTCCCAGTTTCCTGTTGGCTGTATTTGTGGTGCATGTCATAATAAATTCTGTGTTAGTGTTACAAAGCAGCAACTACGTTTTTTTTCTCTTTAAAAATGTCACCTGTTTTCCATATGGAGAGGACACTGCAGAATTGTGAAATTCTCCTAATGTAGTGGGAGAGAAGAATGTAAAAGATCTGAGAGGTGAACTGAAGCATGAGATTGTTCTTGGGGGACATACTTGCAGCCTCCATAACCATGAAATCTGTTATTGCCATGGCATTAAAGCCCCCTAAACATCTGAGACTGTAGAATATACCATATTTCACGTGAAGCTTCTTTAAATTTGAGGTGTTAGCTACATGAAGTACTGATGACTCCAGCTGAAGTTTTTTTTAATGCTGTGAACATTGTGTTTTGCAGATAGTCCTGATGCTGAAAACAAAGCCAGTGAAAATGAAGGTATGTAGTTCTTTATGTAGTGAAACACTGAGAATTGTTGCATCTATGGTGTTGCATTAGACGGCAGTTTTTTTGGTGGGGAAGGGAGTATGTATCCTTATTCCAAAATGCCAAATTTAGTCATTCAGTTTAAATTGTTTAGTCTGACAGTATTTTAAACTGAGATTAGTCAGATATTTTGTTTTACATGTTCTGTTCTGCAGTACTAGCACTGTATAAAGTTTACAAATTAAAGCTACAGTCAGGGTTTCACTTTACTGTAGTAATATTCCAGAGTGTAAGCTAGATTTGTATTCAGGGTTTTTTAGATGTAGTCTGGATACAATGGTGCCTTAAGGTTCAATGTTCTCTGGTACAAGATGTCACTGTGCTGCAGCCCATCTAGAATCTGGTTGTGTTATGGTCACTGGGTATTTAATGCACAGAATTTGTGGTTGTCCCAGTTTAAAATTCTATATACAGCCACAGCTGTGGATGGCATTAGACCTCCTATCATTGTGTACTGTCCACAGAAAAATGGTAATGGAATCTTTGGTGAGTTAATTTTTCCCATTTCCTTTATTTTCCTCAGGTCGCTTGATCAGTGCTTTGAAATTTTCTTTTAGGCTGCAGTTTTGTCTATCCTTTTAAATTCACGATCTTCATGTTTCACTGTTACAGTCATCACATTATTATCCCTGCCAGGGTAGCCCTCGGCCGGCCCGAATGCCAGAGGCTTAGTATTTCTGCATCGCTTGCTGTCGCTTTAGTACTGACGTCAGGTCATCAGTAGTCTAAAGTAAGGTAGCCAACGCCATTGCATCAATCTTTCTTGCCATGGAGCCCGAAGCAGAAGCAGTTCATATGAGTGCCGATCGGCCGCTACCAGAGTTTTGTCTACCGAATTCAAGCTTAAGTCTTCTAAAGTGAAGTACCCCATTGGGGATCCTTTTTTTCTTGCAATAACAGATGTCAGAAAAAGTTAATTGTCTTGCCTGTGGAAAGCAAATACCACACAGACATTCTTACTGCGTCACTTGTTTAGGCCCAGACCACGACATCCCCTGCTGTCGCTTCTGTGCTTTGTTCAATGCCAGAAGTATCAGTCGTTGGGCCCTTATTGTAGCTAGATATTTTCGCTTACAGTCCTTGAACTCCGATATGGCTTCGGTAAGTCATCCGACAGCAGATCTTCTGAAAGAGTAAATATAAAGACAGTCCAACAGGTCCAAACCTTCCGACGACGCTCCCATTAAGCTAGTCGTCAGTTCTGTCCTCAGTGAGGCACTTTCACAGCCCCTGATGCCCGCTTCTATGGATTTGCAGGCCGCTACTGAGACCCTTTCGGAGTCCGGAATGCCGCACTACTGTTTTCGACTAAGGATCCTGCAGTCGTCTCTACCTTAGATGGGTCTGCAGCTGCTGAGCAGGCACCGGCTTCTGAGGAAGTCCTTCACACTACCGATTCTCGACACAAACCAATTACTTTCCCATCCACCATTCTTTTGAAATTGAGTTTCGTAGGCCCAGGGTACAAACCACACCCAAGAAACTGACCCAGTCTCAGGCACCTACTTCCTTTCCTCAGACTCAAATGCTTAAAATGGCGGAAGACCTTATGCTGATCAGGGGAAACCAGGCTACCCCCCCCCTCCAAAAGAAAGATCTGTCCCCTATAGTTTGAAGAGTCAGATGACTCTGCATTTGAATATGAAGACATGCAACCCTTCTCTACTTATGAGGATTCGAGGATAACATTCCTTCAGCCTCTCCCCCAGTGGATTTTTCATTTGGGGAAACCCTTCATACCTTAAGGGAGCATTTCCAGTGGGAGAGTAGTCTAAAAAGAGACTCGGGGGGGGGGGGGGGTTCTTGGATCTTCCACAGCACAGATCCTTGGCCATCCCCCAGTCCTGCATGTTGTGGAAGATGTTTTCCTGGAATCCAGCTTGACACCTGACAACCCTCCCTCCTGCACCTTGAAAACCGGACAGGTACTAGAGTCCCTGACTCGCACACAATTTCTTTTTAAAAATCCTACTGCTGACCCTGAGGTAATTTCTCAAGGGATTAAAGCAACCTCTAAGAATCCCACCCCCTCAGACAGGGATTCCCAAGCACTAGACATATGGGGTAAAAAAGTATACACCGCCGCTACCCTTGCTATCAGAGCACTAAATTGTCAGTTCCATATGCTAAAATTTCAGCAGCATACCCTGGAACTCCTAAAACAAAAAGTCTTCCTTTCCTAATTTTGCAGAATCTAGAGTTATAAGAGTTAATGCATTCTGCAAGTCAAGTAACTAAACACATATTGCACTGGGGTTTTGACACCCTAGAAGCTTCTTGCAGAGCAGCAGTCACCGAATCTGTCATTAGAAGGAATAAATGGCTTAAGGAACAGCCCTTGCCAGATTATGTCAAATCTAAATTGTTGGATGCTCCCTTGCACAAAGGCAAGTTATTTGGCACTGTGGCAGAAGAGGTCTTAAGATAGAAGAAAAAGCAAAATCTGTGCAGACAGTTAAGGATTTCTTACAGGTCCAACCACCCAGGTTCAGCAGACATTGTCCCACCAAGCACTGGTCCTTCCCTGCTCCCACTAAGCCAGTTCAGCCCAGAACCCACCAATAGCAGCCACAGGGAATACAGAGATCTAAGCAGTGGACTACCTCCACTTCAAAACCAGAGTTCTAAACCACCCCCGTATGGTAAGCACTCACAATGACTCACCTACCCCAACCCCTCCTTCTGCCCACCTTCACTTACCCTGGGAGGAAAGCTCTCCTTTCACGCAAGCACCTGGGCCACCATTACCAGCGACCACTGGGTTCTCAACCTAGTGTCCTAGGGATACAAATTTTCTTCAAACACCCTTCCAATCCCAAAAGGGTTCCCAGATCTTCCAACAAACCAGTGGGCAGAGGCACAAAATTAAGTTTCCCTGCTGTCTGAGCTCAGTAGAGCACGATGATGATCTTCGTGTTTCACTGTTGCAGTCATTACATTTGGGTTATCTGCTTGCAGGTAGCCCTCAGTCGGCTTGATTAACAAAGTCTTGGGTCCTGCGTCGGTTGCTGTCCCTTCTTCCATGATGTCGGGGGTCTAAAACCTGCAGCCAACGCCATTACATCAGACTTTCTTGCCATGCGGTGCCCGAAGCAGAAGCAGTTTGCAAGTGCCAGTCGGCCGACTCCTGAAATTTTGGTTTTTGAGTTTCAGAACCGAAGTCTTCAACTAAAGCTAAGTGTCCCATTGGGGAAACTTTTTCTTGCTCCTTACCGATATCGGTAAAAGTTAATAATTGCATTACTTGTGTAAAGCAAATACTTCAAAGATTTTCATTCATACTGTATTCCTTGCCTTGGCCCTGACCATGACTTACCTTGCTGTCGGTTTTGTGCTTTATTTAATCAGCGCACTATACATTGGTATATTTTCGCTTCTAAATATTTTGGTTCTCTGTTTAATTATCCAGAAATGCCATCAGACTACCTGGATTCCAAAAAAACGCAAAGATAAAGACAGAGACAGGCCGCCGATGTCCAAAACTGCCGACTATGCTTCTAGGCCAGTCGACAGTTCACCAGTACTCGGTGAGGCGCTTTCGCAGCCCCTGATACCTGCTACTTCTGATTCGCAGGCCTCTACTGAGACCCATTCGGAGTTCGGTATGCCCCAAGATGCTTCAACTATGGAACCCGCGGATGTCTCTACCTTGGATGGGTCCGGAGCCGCTGTGCAGGCACCGGCTTCTGAGGACGTATTCAGGCCTATGGACTTGCATATTAAACCATCGCCTCCTTCTTTACTTAGGCCTAAATCTCAATTCCTGCCTAAAAAAACGACGCCCAGGCCTCATGCTCAGGCCTCTAGCCATTCTTGTATGTTTTTTTAGGCATAAAGATCTAATAACTCTAATCAGGGGTAGCCAACCCCCCCCCCCCCCTTTAAAGAGGCCTGAGACTGAAGTTGATTATGAATCTTCTGATTAGGATTCTGTTTTTTCTGATTCTTCTGATGATCTGGATTTGCCCTTATCTACTTATGAAGATTGTGATGCAGAGGACTCCATTCCCTCTGCTTCCCCTCCTGAGGATTTTTCTTTTGGGGAAACCATACATACTCTAAGGGAGCATTTCCACTGGGAAAGCCAGGATATTTCTGATTCAAAAGAGGCTTAGGGATTGCCTTCTCCTACCTCAGCATAGGCATTTAGCTATTCCTCCTGTACTAGACATTGTTGATGCTTTTTCGGAATCTAGTTTGGCCCCTGATTCCCTGCCTCCTGCTTCCAGGAAACCTGACAGATACTACAGGGTCCCAGAGTCCCAGAAGTTCCTTTTCAAAAACAGATCCAGGGAATATTTCACAGGGGCCGATGGGCATTAAGGCTTTTACTGCTAAAAATCCTACCCCTTCTGATAGAGACTCCAGGGCGCTGGATAGATGGGGTAAGAAGGTTTACACTTCTGCAACTTTGGCCATTAGGGCTTTAAACTGCCAGTTTCATATGTTAAAGTATCAGCAACATGTTATTGGACTGCTTAAACAGAAAATGATGTTGATTCCTGACTGTGTGGAAAATAATTACAGGATTTAATGCATTCTGCTGAACAAGTTGGAAAACATACTTTGCAATGTGATTTTGATTCATTAGAGGCCTCTTGCAGGGGTACTGTTACTGGGTCTGTGCTCAGAAGGCATGCTTGGCTTAAGGAGCAATGTTTGCCTGATCATGTTAAAACTAAATTGTTGGATGCTCCTTTAAATCAGGACCGCCTGTTTGGCAACAAGGCTGAGGAAGTTCTTAAAAAGATGGAAGATAAAGCTAAATCTATGCAAACTGTTAAAGGTTTTTTACAAGTTCAGCCTCCTAGATTTATTAGGCACTGGCCCTCTAAGAATTGGTCCTTTCCAGCCCCTTCCAGGTCTTCTCAAGCCAAACCCAGACACAGCAAAAACCCCAGGATGTTCATCGTGCATACAGCTGCAGTCATAACAGATGGGTTCACCTGCCGTCAGGCGGGTCCTCGGTCAGCCGAATTCCAAAGTCTAGGTCCAGCGTCGGTTGTCGCTTTCTATCCTGACGTCAGTGCGACAGGGGTATATAAGACACAGCCGACGCCATTTTCTTCAGTCTTTTTTGCCGCGCGGTGCCCGAAGCAGAAGCAGTTCGCAAGTGCCGGTCAGCCAGCTCCTGAAATTACGAAAATTTGGAAACCGAAGTCTTCTTTAAAGCTAAGTACCCCGTTGGGGAAACTTTTCTTGCCTCAGACCGATGTCAGACAAAGTTAACAATTGTATTTCTTGTGGGAAGCAAATACCGCATAAGGATTTCCATTCCCTCTGTATACTTTTAGGCCCAGACCACGACGTCTCGGGCTGTCGCTTTTGTGCTACTTTCAATAAACACACTATTAAGCGTCAGGCGGAGTTCGCCCAACACTTTTTTGGTAAAGCTTTTGATTATAAAATGTCGTCTGAGACTCTGACTACCGTTTTGTCCAAAAAGCGCAAGGACAGACCGACACGTGAGGTCCACGGTCTCCACCGACACCACGCCAAAACCGACTACATGTGGTCCAGTTCTCAGCGAGGCGCCTACGCATCCCCTGACTACAGACGACACTTCTCTGGCGGTGTCTTCTGTAACCGAGACTGCAAGTGCCTCGGCCCATACCCTGACTACAGCTACCGAAGCCACTGTGAGTGTTGAGCCTCTTAATGTGGACAGGTCCACTTCCACCCATGGTGTCTTCAGACCCTCATCTTCCTTTTCCATAAAGGCCTTTACTAAGTCCAAATCAGCCATGCATCCCAAGAGGCCTGTTGCACAGGGCCCATCTCCAGGTCCCATGCCTAAAAAGCAGATGCTCAAAATGGCTGAGGATTTAATTACTCTTATCAGGGGTTCCCAACCCCCTCGGGACAAGAGACCCAGAGTGGAGGAAGATTCTCCCTCTTCTGACCAGGGCTCCATTATTTCAGAACATTCTGATGAAGAGGAACACTCGTACTCCCCTTCTGAAGATTCTGATGCAGAGCAGTCCATTCCTTCTATATCTCCCCCAGAGGATTTCTCTTTCGGGGAAACCTTGCATACCTTGAGGGAATACTTCCATTGGGAAGGCCAAGATTTTTCAGATTCCAAGAAAAGACTTAGGGAATTTCTTTTGCTACCTCAGCACAGACCTCTGGCGATTCCTCCTGTCTTGGACATACTTGATGATGTTTACTCGGAGGCATGCCTTAATCCGGATTCCCTGCCTCCTGCCCCAGTCAAGCCTGATACGTACTACAGAGTTCCTAACTCGCACCAATTTATTTACAAAAGCCATAATGCTGACCCTGAAACCATTTCTCAAGGCCCCAAGGGAATGAAGGCCTCTACTGCTAAGAATCCATTACCTTCCGAAAGAGAGTCTAGATCCTTAGAAAGGTGGGGAAAAAAGGTATATACCTCGGCCACCCTAGCCATGAGGGCCTTAAATTGTCAGTTCCATATGCTTAAATATCAGCAGTTTCTGTTATCACAATTAAGGAATAAAATGTCACAACCTGAACAACCAGATTTGAAGGAGTTGCAGGATATGATGCATAGTGCAGAACAAGTGGGTAAACACACCTTACAATGTGGCTATGATGCTCTAGAGGCCTCAAGTAGAGCTGCTGTTACAGGATCAGTCATTCGTAGACATGCCTGGCTTAGGGAACAAACCTTGCCTGATCATGTTAAAGCTAAACTACTAAATGCTCCTTTACAAAAGGATGTATTATTTGGTACTAATGCTGAGGAGATGCTACGGAAAATGGAAGAAAAAGCTAAATCTATGCAAACTGTCAAAGCTTTTCTACAGGTACAACCACCACGTTTTAGCAGAAATTGGCCTTCAAAAAACTGGTCCTTTCCAGACACGGACAAGCCCCAAAGAGGTAGATACAGGCGCACAAGGGGCATAGGACAATCTCAAGGATTATATAGAGGCAGACAATGGCAAACTCAAGCACCAAGAGGTGGCGAAGACAGTGCACAATACAGGAAACAAACCCAATGACTTCCCCTTTGCATGCCAAGCAAGTCTCAGCTGGCAGCACCCTTGGGAGGAAAGCTGGCATTATTTTCAAAAAATTGGCATATCACAACAGACAAATGGATCCTGGACATTATAAACAGAGGCTACAGATTTCATTTTCACACACTTCCAAAAAGGAGAGGCATGCCGAACCTGCCACACAATCAAACGACAGAGGCTCAAATACAAATTTCAAAGCTCATGAACATGAAAGCTATTGAAGGGGTACCTACTCACGAGCAAGGTCAAGGTTTTTATTCCAGACTATTCCTGGTACCAAGGAAGGGAACCGATTGGAGACCCATTTTGGACTTATCCATCCTAAACACATTTCTACTGCACAAAATTCAAGATGCTCACCTTACAGCAGCTTCTTCCCATGCTGGGCAAGGAGTCTTGGCTGGTAACATTGGACCTCAAGGAGGCATACCTGCATGTCCCAATCAGACAAAGCTGCAGAAGATACTTCAGATTTCTTGCAGGTTCAATCCACTATCAATTCTCTGCATTGCCCTTTGGCTTATCTACTGCGCCCAGAGTATTCACGAAATACCTGGCATCAGTAATTGCCTACTGCAGACTTCAAGGGATACAAATTTTCCCTTATTTGGACGACTGCCTGATCCAAGCAGACAGCAAACACATACTTCTGGAACATCTGGCTTATGTAACACGGTTATTGAATTCTCTGGGATACACAGTCAACAAAGACAAATCCAGGCTAACACCATCTTGGAAAATAATTTTCCTGGGTGCCAACTTGGACACAAACACCCAGATGGCCTATCTTACGCCAGAAAAACAGGGGCAACTAACTCAGTACTTCAAAATACTAGCAAATTGCACCAGGCTAACTGCAAGGAAAATCCTGCAGGCTCTGGGCTTCATGGCATCTTGCATTCTTCTAATCCCATGTGCAAAGTTGCATATGAGGAAACTTCAATGGTACCTAAAAAACCTATGGTCTCAACACAGCCACAGTTTGGAAACAGTAATACCACTAATCCCATGTTTGCAAAAGGAATTTCTATGGTGGGCCCAAGCATGCCAAACAAACACAGGTCTATCATTCTGCAAGCCTCAAGCAAATCAAGTCATCACAACAGACGCCTCAGACTACGCCTGGGGGGCACACATGACAGACAGGTGCATTCAGGGCAAATGGTCCCAAAAGGAAAAGCACCTTCACATCAATCAAAAGGAAATGTTAGCAGTGATAAATGAAATTACAGCTTTCAAGGATCTCCTGCATCCAGGGCAATTATTGATAAGAACAGACAACACCACAGTAATGTGGTACACAAAAAAGGAAGAACACATTCATACCCCCTGTGCAGGCTGGCCATGTCACTTTGGAACTTGGCTCCGGAATGGCAAATCGAACTTCAAGCACAGTACCTGCCAGGGTTGGAAAACACACTGGCTGACAATCTAAGCAGAAATATGACAGACCCGCACGAATGGAAGTTGCATCCTCAAGTGTTTACAAATATAATCCAAGCGTGGGGAAGGCCAGACATAGATCTCTTTGCCTCCCACAGGAATCATCAATTGACAAAATTCTGCTCAAGGACATTCCAACCAAAGGCCTGGAGAGTGGACGCCCTTTCTTTCAGTTGGGCAGTACGGACAGTTTATGCCTTCCCACCTTTGCCTCTTCTGCCCAA
Source organism: Protopterus annectens (assembly GCF_019279795.1). Lineage (NCBI taxonomy): Eukaryota > Metazoa > Chordata > Ceratodontiformes > Protopteridae > Protopterus > Protopterus annectens. Next base: position 674,691,024 of record NC_056735.1, read on the forward strand.
GGTGCTCTTGAAAGCAAGAGCAGACAGACCGAAGATGATACTGATTGCTCCAGACTGGCCAAGACAACACTGGTACCCACTCCTGAGGAGCCTAACACATTCCCCTCCCTGGACCCTACCGCTAATGCCTCTTCTACTGACTCAGCACAGCTACAAAACTCTTCACAGTCAGCTGAAAACACTCAATCTGGCTGCATGGAAAATTCCTTAACACCACAACAGACCCTACTCTCCAAGGAGGTGCAGGATGTCATTTTGGAGGCCAGAAGGCCATCTACTAGAAAGGCTTACTCCGCAAAATGGAAACGGTTTTGCGCTTGGAATGAGAAAAAAGGCCAGGATCCTAGAAAACTGAATTTGCCTCCGATATTACAGTATCTAGCTGAGCTGTTGAACAGTGGACTTTCATTTTCCTCCAAAATCCATGCCTCAGCCATTTCGGCAGAATACAACACTGATCCACCCTTATTCTCTCACCCACTCTTAAGACCGTTCCTCAGAGGGGCTAAGAATATAAGACCTCCAAGGAAACAACCAATACCAGCCTGGGATCTTAATTACATTCTAGAAAAATTAACTTTGCCTCCCTTTGAACCAGCTGCCTCAACAGATTTGCAATATTTGTCCTGGAAAACAGCTTTCCTTCTGGCCATTACCTCAGCTCGTAGGGTTTCGGAACTACAAGCCCTCATGGCTGTGCAGCCCTTTCTCATCTTCCATCAGGACAGGGTTTCCCTACGAACCAACCCGTCATTTATGCCTAAGGTAGTATCCAGGGTAGCTTTAAATCAGGCCATACACTTACCTACCTTTTACCCCATTCCTCAAAACAAAGGGGAAAGGCTGCTACATTCCTTAGACATCCATAGACAGCTACGTTACTATTTGGACAGAACAAAGCCTTTCAGGAAATCAGAACAACTCTGTGTCCTATGCTGTAGGAGCTCAAGGGAAGCCAATTTCCAAACAGACAATTTCAAAATGGATAGGCCACTGCATACGGTTTTGTTACTCCTTTCATGGTAAATCTGTACCTGCAGGCATCAGATCCCACTCCACAAGGGCCACAGCTACCTCTGCAGCCTTCCTCAGAGGAGTCCCTACCAAAGATATTTTGGAGGCAGTGACTTGGAGTTCTGTGCATACCTTCACTAAACACTACCACCTACCTTTATACTCTAAAACTAGAGCAGGCTTTGCCACTGCTGTGTTGCAGGGCATTCTGGCTCCTCCCAGTTCCACCTAGTGCCTACCACCCTGTGCGTAGTTTTGGGATTCTACCCATCTGTTATGACTGCAGCTGTATGCACGATGAACATAGTACAGATGTCCTTCAAGGATGCATCTGCAGTCCTTACATATGGGTTGTCCTGCCTCAGGCAGCCCTTCGGTCAGCCGGATTCCAAAGTCTGGGTCCGGCGTCGGCTGATGTCGCCCTCTCCTCGACGTCAGAGCGCCTGGGGTATAAAAACGTCAGCCAACGCTATCTTCCTCAGGGCCAGGAATTCTCTGATTCCAGGAAGAGATTAAGGACTTTTTTGCATTTACCTCAGCATAGACTTTTGGCTATTCCTCCTGTTTTGAATGTCATTGATGATGTGTACTCTGAGTCTAGCATTACCCCTGATTCCCTTCCTCTGGCTCCTGTCAAACCAGATAGGTACTACAGGGTCCCGGACTCGCATCATTTCCTTTACAAGGCCCACTCTGCTGACCCTGAAACTATTTCCCAGGTCCCTAAAGGAGTTGCATCTGCCACTATTAAAAATCCACTCCCCTCTGAAAGGGAGTCCAGGGCTTTAGAGAGATGGGGTAAAAAAGTGTATACTTCTTCCACTCTTTCTATGAGGGCACTAAATTGTCAATTCCATATGATACAGTACCAAGAGTATTTGTTAGATGAATTGCATAAAAAAAATCTTCTCCTGAACCCCTAGATCGCAAGTCACTTCAGGATCTCGTACATAACTCCCAACTTGCAAAT
>NC_056735.1:674693507-674723047 GCF_019279795.1 Protopterus annectens
TTTACCAGTGATACATTTTCTCCTTTTGCTGCACTCCAAATGAGATATCTTTTCCATTTTGCTGAATAAGTTTTTCTTGTTGAAGGTCTGCGAGCCTCCAAGATAATGTCTTTAACCCTTTGAGATAAATCTGGGTTATTTTGTCTTATGCAATGTTCCAAGCAGCTAGCTGCAGTGTTTTCAAGTTTGGATGCAGGGTTTTGAAGTTGTTCTGTGTTAGCAGTAAAGGAACTAGGGGTAGAGGCCATGCGTGTTCCCGAGACATACTCCTCAGTAATGGGTACCAATGCTGCCTCGGCGAGTCTGGAGCTATCAGGATGATCCTTGGGCGATCTTCTTTGATCTTCAATAGCACCTTGTGCATCAAAGGAAGAGGTGGGAATGCATATGCTGTTAGGTTTTCCCAAATGAAAGATAGGGAGTCCACCTTCCAAGCAAGTGGGTGGTATGTCCTTGTGCAGAATTTGGGTTTCTAGGCTGTGCTTGTGCTGAGACCATAAATTCCTTAGGTACCATTGCAACTTCCTCATATGTAGTCTGGCATGTGGAATCAATATTATGCAGGATGCCATGTAACCCAGGGCTTGCAGGACTTTCCTTGCTGTAAGCTGGTTCTGCGTTGTTAATGCCATGAAATAGAGTGTTAGGTGCTTCTGCTTTTCTGCTGTGAGGGATGCCATTTGGTTTGATGTGCCCAGTTCTGCACCCAAGAAAGTTATCCTTTGGGATGGTATCAGCCTTGACTTATATTTTCTGTGTATCCCAGGGCTTGCAGTAGGTGAATGACCTTTTTCAAATCTTTTGTTAATTTGTTTTTGTTGTCCGCTTGTAACAGGCAGTCGTCCAGGTAAGGGTAAATTTGAATTCCCTGAAGCCTGCAATGAGCAATTACTGATGCCAGGCATTTCGTGAATACTCTGGGCGCAGTAGATAAGCCAAAAGGCAATGCTGAGAATTGATAATGCCCTGATCCTTCAAGAAATCTGAGGTATCTTCTGCAATTTGGTCGTATGGGGACGTGCAGGTATGCCTCCTTGAGATCTAGAGTTACCAGCCAAGACTCCTTGCCCAGCATGGGAAGAAGCTGCTGTAAGGTCAGCATCTTGAATTTTGGAACAATGAGATATGTGTTCAGAGCGGACAGGTCGAGAATAGGTCTCCATTGGTTTTCCTTTCTTGGCACCAGGAAAAGTCTGGAGTAAAATCCTTGCCCTTGTTCCATAGACGGTACCTTTTCTATAGCTCTCATCCTTATTAAGTGGTCTATTTGTTCTAGAGCGTTTGTCTTTTGATTTGGAGGTATGTTTGGCATTCCTCTCTTCCTTGGTAGAGTATGGAAGTGAAACCTGTAACCTTTGTCTATTGTCTGTAAAATCCATTTGTCTCCTGTAATGTAATGCCAGTTTACTGAAAATAAGGCTAGCTTTCCGCCTAAGGGTGCTTCTAGTTGTTCCCTGGTAGGCGGTTTCAGAGCCAAGTCACTGTGATTGTCCTGTGGAAGTGGTAGTGGCTGGATCTGTGGCAGTACTTCGCTGGTTGTTAGGCTGCCACTGACGTCCCCTGTAAGCACCTCTGGATTGACCTCTGCCTCTTGGGCGCCTATTCCTGCGCCTCTGTGCTCTGGTGGTGTCTGGAAAGGACCAATTCTTGGAAGGCCAGTTCCTACTAAACCTTGGAGGCTGGACCTGTAAGAAATCCTTTACTGTCTGGACAGATTTTGCTTTCTCTTCCACCTTCTTCAACACTTGCTGTGCAGGGGAGCCAAACAAACTGTGTTTATCCATGGGAGCATCTAAGAGCTTTGATTTTACATGGTCTGGTAAGGACTGCTCTTTTAACCATGCATGCCTTCTGATCACTGTACCAGTCATAGCTGATCTAAAGGAAGCCTCCAGTGCATCATAGCCGCATTTTAAGGAATGATTACTGACCTGCTGAATGTTATGTACCATTTCCTGAAGAGACTTTCGGTCTAAAGGTTCAGGCGAGGACAGTTTTTTAGTTAACTGATCTAACAAATTCCTGATACTGAATCATGTGGAATTGACAGTTTAAGGCCCTAGCCGAAAGAGTAGCAGAAGTATAAACTTTTTACCCCATCTCTAAGGCCCTAGATTCCCTTTCAGAGGGGAGGGGGTTTTTGGCAGAGGTAGCTGCTACAGCCTTGGGGCCCTGTGAAATAGTTTCAGGATCTGCAAAAGGAGCCTTATACAAGTGATAATGTGTGTCCGGAATCCTGTAGTATCTGTCGGGCTTAGCAGGGGCCGGAGGAAGTGAATCAGGAGCAGTACAAGCATCATTAAATGCATCATCCACAACTGTAAGTACTGGAGGAATGGCTAAAGGCCTATGCTGTGGCAAATGCAAAAAGGTCCTAAGCCTTTTCCTAGAGTCGGAAAAATCCTGGCCCTGCCATTGAAATTGTTCCCTCATAGCATGCAAGGTTTCCCCAAAAGAAAATTCCTCAGGAGGAGAGGCAGAAGGAATGGAGTCTTCTGCATCAGAGTCCTCATATGGAGAATAAGGGCCTTCTGGAGGGTTTGTATTTTCTGAATCATCAGAGGAGTAATCTGTAGAAACTGGCTCAGGGGGCTCTGCTCTAGGCCTCTTCTCTGGAGGGGGGAGAGGCCCTGTGAGGGTGAGGCTGGGGTCGCCTGGTCAAAGAAATGAGATCCTCTGCTAGACTAAGCATTTGAGTACTAGAGCTAGGCCTGTGAGAGGGGGTTTTAGCAGGCACGGTCTTGGTTGATTTTGCTGCTTTAGCCCTGGTAAAAGCCTTAATTGACATGGATGCAGGGGGCCTAGCAGCTCCACGTGCAGGAGTAGATATATCTAAAGGGATAGTATCTGATAAATCCTGTGAACCTGTAAGAGCAGGTGGAATTTCAGTAGCAGATTCAGCCATGCTGGATGAGGCCTCGGTAGGAGGCAAGCTTTCAGCCGAAGGAAGAACCGAGGACTCTGTTTCAGCCGAAACCGTGACACTCGCGGCTGACAACTGCGGTTTCGCCAAAACCGCGGACCGCGAGTGTCGGTCCTTTTCCTTACGCTTTTTAGCTAATTGTGAAGTCGGAGTCTCCGACGGCATGTTGTAAGCAAAAGCGGAGCCGAAAAACTCCTCTGCAAACTCCGACCAACGTCTAAGTGTCCGTCGGTTGAAGGAAGCACATGCTAGACAAGCTGCTACGTCGTGGTCTGGGCCTAAACAAGGTAGGCAGTAAGAGTGGAAATCTTTATGAGGTATTTGTTTCCCACAAGTTAAACAGTTATTCACTTTTTCTGACATCGGCTGAGGCAAGAAAGAGTCCCCAACGGGGTACTTAGCTTTTTAGAAGTCTTCGGTAGTAGCAATCTCTGGTTCTGACCGACCGGCACTTGCGAACAGCTTCTGCTTCGGGTGCCATGCAGCAAGAAAGACTGAGGAAAATGGCGTCGGCTGATGCCTTTATACCCGGATAACTGCAGCTATGACATCGGGTGAAGTGCGACATCAGCCGAGGCCAGACCCAGACTTTGGAATCCGGCCGACCAAAGGGCTGCCTGAGGCAGGACAACCCATTTGTTAGGACTGCAGATGCATCCTTGAAGGACATCTAAGTGTGTGTGTGTGTGTGTGTGTGTGTGTGTGTGTGTGTGTGGAGTCAGTAATACCTTTCTGAGTGATATGAGTAGGAGAAAACCCATGTGTGATAATCGGTTTAAAATTAGTGCATCTGTTTTCAGTGATTTGAGTTCTGACTCTAAGACAACAGATAGTTTTTTTGAGCAAATAAAAAAGATAAGTCACATTCTTTTTCATAAATGATGTCACTACTGGTTAACCTGGATACGCTAATGAATTGGCTTTTCACTACATTCTTTTTCATGAAGAATGGATGGGAACTATTAAAGTCTAAGTAATTGTTCCTGAAGGTACTCTTCCTGTGAATAGATGATTCAAAACAATTGAGGAATCTGTTGATGGAAATATTAATATCTAAAAAAGAAACTGTCACCATGGTTACCTATCACAAATTTAAGAAAACCAATGCTTTCAAACTGCTAACAAACACATGAAGTTGGTCCATAGTGCCTTCCCACAAGAAAAAAATATCCATAAATCTTTTATAACATTTCATGAGATAGTAACCAGGTAAGTGAACTAAAGTATCAGTTTCCCATTCTGTGAGAACTAGATTTGGAAATGCTGGGGCCATTTTCGTCCCCATGGTCACTCCTCTAACTTGGTGGTAAATATGTCCATTAAATTGGAAGAAGTTGTTTTCCAAAACCAGAGTGATGAGAGTGGTTAAATTGTCAATCTGTTTCCTTGGAAATCCAGCATGTTTGTATAAATAATGTTTAACGTATTCAACACCATCTTTGTGGGGTATACTGGTATATAATGCTGTGATGTCCAGAGTAACCAGTGTACAGAGAGACAAATCAGTATCTGTGTTGTGTAACGTGTTCAAAAAATCCCATGAGTCTTATGTAATGGGGTGTTGACTGAACTAAAGGATTGAGTACAAGGTCTATATATTCCGCAATGTTCTCAGTTTTTGTCTATTAAATATAATCAGTCTGAATGGGGGATTTGCAGAGTCTTTATGTAGTTTGGGAATAGCAAATAACTTGCCTAAAGAAGGATTAGTTACCCACATGAACGTGAATTCCTCATCAGAAATGTAAAGATTGTCCTTCAAGTACTTTAGTGTTTTATCCACATTTTCAAAATGTGAGTTCACAATGTCTATCGACACCTTCTCATAGAAATCATCATTGATTAATTCATCATTAATCTTGTTAATGTATGAGTTATGGTCCATGACTACTACCCCTGTACCTTTATCTGCTTTCATAACCCTTAGGGTGACATCATTTGACAACTCTATTAACGCTTTCCTCTCATTCATTGTTAAATTAAACCACTTCTGATCCGATTTCTTATTCAATATACTTCTTACATTTTCTTCACAAACTCTAAGGAATGTAGACAATGTATTGTTGAGAGGTGGATTAACTAGGCTTTTTTTCTTTAGGTAAGCAGTGTACCCGTATATGCTACTTGATTGTGAACCAGTGGGTAGAGAAAGTTGTGCGTCAGTGGCATTTGCCTTATCATCCTTATCTAACAATTTAAGTTTCAATTTCCTGATGTATAACTTAAGGTCAAGCAAAACATTGGCTACATCAGCCCTTTGTGAGGGTATGAAAGTGAAACCTTTCTTAAGTACCTTAAGGTGATCTTCAGATAACTTCTTGTTGGAATAATTAAAAACAGACATTACTTCATTGTTACAAGTGAACTCCTCAATGTTATCGGTGATGACAGATGAACCCTGGCCACTAATCTTGTCTGACAATTCCCTTTGAGGCTCCTCCAGGATGGCATTACTATGAATCTGAGTGTACGAGTTAATGGGAGGACATAAATCTTTCTTAACCAACGAATTACTGTCTATGCCTAAACTTGTAAAACAATCTAAGGCAAAATTGCAATCATTGTGTGTGCATCCAACCTAGTCTACCTGCTCCAAAACCTTGTTACCATATGCCTGGGAGGGAAAATCTTGAACTTCTCCCTTTCCCATTCCCTTTCAAAGTGATTAGAGGCTTTTGGCTGTTGTCTCTGGTTTGCATGGCCAGAGTGGCCCTCTGTTCTAAAAAAAAGTAGTAGTAGTGGTAGAAAGACTGTTATTACCAGTGGGGGTAATGGAATTAACGTTGACTATAGGATTGGGTTGATCCAAAGCATTAATGAGTGTTGGTGAAAGTATGTGGGGTTCCGAATTATTATTCCTGGGTGATGAACGGGATCTCCCAATGGGTTGAATGTTAGAGAACCATGAAATCAATATTTTGTTTGTTACCATCATGATGGAAATACCTGTTTGACCACTCAGTTGTTCTGTTAATAGACAAGGAATCTACCTTAGGGGTGGACTGTGTGCCACTGTGATTGCTCACGTGGAATTGAGTATTCCTCAATTGGCCATTTTGACGTATGTAATTACCTTGTTTGTATGAAAAAACAGAACCAAATTCATTGCGTGGGTTGCTTGTATTACCAGAGTAATTGGATCCATAACTGTTGTGGTACCGGAACTGACTTCCAAATTCCCCATCAGGAAAATCATTTGGAAATGGTTGTCTGATAGGGTAAGCATAACCACCCTGGTATTGATATTGATCCCTTTTTAATTTGTTTCTTTTCCTGTTAAGTGTAGCTGTATATCTAGTAATTTTAGGGAATCATATAAAGGTTTAAAAATACAGAATTCAGGGTTACTACTAATGGTTTCATAAGTGTAGAAATCTCCTCTCCAATCTTAACTGTTCTTTATTGTCCTTGACAATTTCCAGGGCCCTTAAACCAGCTTCATTGTATAGTTTACTTAATTCTGTGTGTAAAAAAAGAATTTTTCTTAGTTCTGTTAGGAAAATTAGTAATATGTAGCCCTTTCGGAACAATACCTAACTAACTGCACGATTCTAAAAATTGGATGTCCAGTTCTATACCTTTAAAAGGCATGAATTTCCTTTCCAATTTCATAAGAGGTTTGCATTCCTCTACCCAGATTTTAGTGGTTTTGGGAGGCAAAACTCCTTGCTGGATATTAAGATTAGAACTCTGTCAAAAATGGGTTACTTGTGAAACTATGTTTCAGTAAATCCATTAATTCAGTGTCGATATGTTACGGATTGTCCAAATGTGACCCTTGGGCTCCCATTGAAGATGCATTATGACAGCAATCAGAAATACAACCACTGGTATGAACATAGTTCTCAAAACTACTAGTGCATCGATACGATGAATTGTGTACCTGTACTTCACATGTGTGTGTAGGTACATTTCTATTATCAGAAGAAATAACCCTACAACTTCTGACGGATGAGTACATACTATTATTGTAGTTAACTGATGTCCCGTTGGGATGACTTTCCCTAGTATGGTTGTAAACTCCAGAATCACATCTAAATGGTGGCAAAATACCATTGTTAGCATCAGACAAAAAAAGGGTGTTGCTGGGAATGTAATGAAAACCATCTTTATTAGATGACAATAAGGGAGGGTTGACTAACTTGCCATGAAAATCCCTAACACCTGTACCTTTTTTTACTGTTAAACTGGAAATGGCTTGACCATCAATAAAATCTGTGCCGTGTGTAGTTACATTAGTTTTGGCTTGAAAAGAATCATTATCATGAAACAGTTGGGCACAGGAATCTTTGTCTAGCAAAACTGATTTGTGTGTAGACTGAAGAACATTTTCATTAATAGGTGATAACAAATGCCCTGGATGTAATGATTTTGAAGCAGAAGCTCCTCTCTCTCCATTAATACAGTTAAACAAGGGATCAGTATCAGATACTGTGCTAAAAATGTTATTACTACTAGTCACAGGCAAGACTCTAGATTTGTCAAATGAACTGTATGTTAACTTCCGTAGCTCTTACAATGGTTCTTTTCAGAATCACTGTTGTTCTGTACATAAGACTTGTTGGAAAAAGCTTTCTATTTGAAACTCTCCTTGTGGGAAAAGAAACCAACTGTGCCTTCTACATTAGTGTTGCTGCAAACAAATGACCTGTCTAACTCAATGCCAAGTTGGTATTTTCGCTTTTGGAATAATCACTACCTGAAACCCCTAGTGTAGTGGAATTGGGACTTGTAATAAAAGGAGTACGCATATAATCACTGACTCTGTCACGCACATCTGAAAAACCTTTTATAGCTTGGTTTTCACTGACAGACATGACCGTTGATGATCCTTTGATACCCTCGAAAATAAAACAAGGGTGGTCAGTGGTGGAACTTGAATGATCAGGTTCCGTTTGGTTCACTGAATTGAAGGATCCATGTGGTATTGTATTAACTTTGCCAGTATTGAAAGAAATATCCTTGTTACCATGGTTATCGCAACCAACTGAAACCGTTGATGAGCCGTTACTTGTTTCTGTGACGGAACGAGGATGCAAGTTAGTGAGACAGGCAGTGACACAAGCAATATCAGTACCATTGCCTTTAAATAAATAGTTACTATGCTTTCCACTCAAAACATTCTTGTTGCCATGGTTATTGCAACCAACTGTGACCGTTGATGAGCCGTTTTGCTTCTTGCTGCATATAATACCATATGTCAGTGGAGGGGGTGTGGTGAAAGGAATGAAATATCCTCTGGAAATGATACTTTGTACCCAGTTGCCGTTTATTTTGAGCCAGGTGTCTGGATACAAAGATAAGCCCCCCCCCCCCCGACTGCCTCCAGAGTAGCACAGTCGGGCCTCCTTTCAGGAACGCTGGTAGGGCTTCACAAAGAACTGATCTGTCGCCCTGATTTTGAGGACCCCTCTGCCGTGAGGGTGGCGTCTTCCATTATTGCCACTTCTCTGCTCCTGGAGGGGGGGTTCACCAAGTGTGTCCTGAAAGGCTCCTTGGGCTTTGTGGAACCACAGCTTTCCTCCCCTTTGACCTTTGGGGTAGGGTCTGATAGGGGTGGAAAAATGGACCCCGATGGCAGACTGTCTTTCCTTCCTGCTCACACCTGGTCAAAGTTTCCATAACTCCAGGCCCGAAAAAGGACGATCAAAAGGGGCATTTACAAAGGATGACTTAAAGGTCTCCACGAAGGAACACAAGCCCATCCAGGAGCGTCTAAGAGCAATTCCTGTACCCGCTGTCCTGCTCGTTCCATCAGCTGCATATGACATGAGGCGCATGGATGAGTTCACTATGGAGTTGAGGGCAGCAAGCTGGAAGACAACTCTATCTGAAGCTCCTGCAGCTACTGTACCCTGAAGGGAATCTCAAAGCTCTTTAAGATCTCTTTGCGCAGTCTAGTAAAATGGGTTAGATAACGGAGCGAATGCAGTGCAAAAGTCGCTGAACTGCAAGTGCTCTTCCCATACCTATCGATGATCCTAGAATCTCTGTTAGGAAGATTAACAGAAGAGGAAGTTTCTGAAATTTCCTTTTTACTGGCTGCTGCCATCACCATGGCATCAACTGGCACACCCTTAGTAAGAGAATTTGTCCTGGGGAGCAGGAATAAATTTTAGGCCTCCAGGGGACAGGCTCCATGGTGTCCAGAGACGGCCATGCCCTTCGTGAGACCAGGTGCATAAGCTCATCAAAGAGCAGAGACACCCAAGAGGTGGCGGGCTGAAACACGAAAGCCTTCTGGAGAACTGACTCTAGGTGCATCATGGGATAGGGACTTGGCCTCGAGCTATCTGAAGACCTCAAGCTTTGTAGTAGGCAGACTCGGAGCAGAAGATTGGCTCCGAACCCATCTGTAAGAATGAACGGCAAGATAAAAAGTACATTTGTGTACACTTACCATAAATGTAGATGTTAGAGTGTATTCACTGTTGCAGTCATTACATTTGGGTAATCTGCTGGCAGGTTGCCCTCAGCCTGACTAACAGTCTTGGGTCCTGCGTCGGTTGCTGTCCCTTCTTCCATGACGTCAGGTCACCAGGGGTATAAAAACATGCAGCCGACACCATTACATCAGTTTTTCTTGCCCCAGATGTCAGGTGCCTCCCAAATGGGGAGCAAAATATATACAAATATAAAACACAAAAATATACATCTCCAAGCAAAAGCAAATACACCAAAAATGCTTTTAAGTGTAGTACAATAAAGGAGAGGCATAATCAGAGAAAAAAACAGGGGGCTGGAGGGAGGGTAAAGTACAGTTTTGTACCTACCATAAATGTAGATGTCCGAACTGGATAGCATCTGCAGTCATAACAACTGGGTTGTCCTGTCGTCAGGCAGCCCTTCAGTCGGCCGGATTCCAAAGTCCGGGTCCGGCTTCGGCTGATGTCGCACTTCACCCGACGTCATCTCTGTTGGTCTTCGGGTATAAAGGCATCAGCCGACGCCATTTTCCTCAGTGTTTCTTGCCCCAGATGCCAGTAGCCCTCTTGAAGGCTTAAATTTGGATAGATGTCAATGTTTCCAAAAAGATAGAGGTAAACACAAAAATAAGCATGTATGTACATATATACAAACAAATACACCATAAAAGACTCCCCCGCCCAGCTAGCTATTAGGAGGGTAAACACCCTAGGAGTACCACAGAGGGGAAGGAGGGAGGGTAATCCTGACTGCAGATGCTATCCAGTTCGGACATCTACATTTATGGTAGGTACAAAACTGTACTATGTCCTTCATGGATGCATCTGCAGTCATAACAACTGGGTAGAATACCATAGCCAACTAGGGGAGGAGGATAAAACTAGATTATGGTGCGTTTAGGATCCCTTGCAGTACAGCAGTGGCAAACCCTGCTCGGGATCTGGAATATAGAGGCAAATTATAATGCTTGGCAAATGTATGCACGGAGGTCCAAGTAGCCGCCTCAATAATGTCTTTGGTTGCCACTCCTCGTAAGAAGGCTGTGGTAGTGGCTGTTGCCCTTGTAGAATGAGGTCTTATGTTCTGTGGAATTGGTTTTCCATGGAAGGAGTAACAGAATCGTATGCAATTTCCTATCCATTTGGAGATTGTCTGTTTGGAAATAGCTTTTCCTTCCCTTCCTGTTGCATAGGCTACAAAAGTTGATCAGTCTTTCTGCTACTTTTGTTCTGTCCAAGTAGTAGCGTAGCTGTCTATGTACATCCAAGGTATGCAGTATTCTTTCCCTCTGTTTTGTGGGTTGGGAAAGAAGGTAGGTAGGTGGATTGCCTGGTTTAAAGACACTCTGGATACCACCTTAGGCATAAATGTAGGATTAGTCCTCATGGACACTATCTTGGTGGAAGATTAGGAAGGGTTGCACTGCCATTAAGGCCTGTAGTTCTGAAACCCTCCTTGCTGAAGTAATTGCCAGTAGAAAAGCAGTTTTCCATGACAGGTGTTGTAGGTCTGCTGTTGCTGCTGGTTCAAAGGGTGATAGTGTCAACTTTTCTAGCACAAAGTTTAAGTCCCAAGCTGGTAATGGTGGTTTCCTTGGAGGTTTTACATTCTTGATTCCTCTGAGGAACTGCATGAGCAAAGGGTGCGAAAAGACAGGTGGATCAAAGCTGTATTCTGCTGAAATAGCTGATGCATGTATCTTGATGGAGGAGTAGGACAGGCCTGAATGAAGAAGTTCGCCAGATACTCCAGAATGTTAGGCATATCTATGTTTGACGCATCTTTTCCTCTTTCAGTACTCCAAATGACAAACCTTTTCCATTTTCCAGCATAGTTCCTTCTTGTTGAAGGTCTGCGTGCTTCAAGAATAATGTCTTTAACTCTTTGGGAAAGTTCTGGATTAGCTGCTGCTATGTGATGTTCCATGCAGTCAGTTGCAACGTTTTTAGGTTTGGATGTATGATGCTGTAGTTGTTCTGAGTTAACATCAAAGGCATCAGGGTATTGGCCACATATTGTTCGAGACATGCTCCTCAGCAGTGGGTACCAGTGTTGTCTTGGCCAGTTTGGAGCTATCAGGATTATCCTTGGACGTTCTTCCTTGATCTTTAGTAATACTTTGTGTATCAAGGGAAGAGGTGGGAATGCATATGCTGTTAGGCCTTTCCAGCTGAAGGAGAGCGAATCCACTTTCCATGCTAGTGGGTGGAATGTCCTTGTGCAGAATTTTTGAGCTGGTGATTGAGAGGTGATGCGAATAGATCTATCTGAGGCATTCCCATTTCTTTGAGATGGTCTTGAAGATGTCCGGTGCAGCTTCCATTCGTGGGCATCCGATGTGGTTCTGCTTAATATGTCTGCTAGAGTATTTTCTTTTCCCGGTACAAATATTGCCTGTAACTGGATGTTGTAGCTGAGTGCCAGGGTCCACAGCTCCAAAGTCATTCTGCATAGGGGGTATGAATGAGTGCCTCCCTGTTTGTTGATGTACCACATGACTGTGGTGTTGTCTGTCCTTATCATCAACTGGCCCTCTGAGAAATAGTCTGAACTTTTGGATTGCCAGTTTTACTGCCAGCATTTCTTTTAGGTTGATGTGCAGGTGAAGTTGATCCTGTGTCCAAATTCCTTGCACGCATTTGTCCAGCATGTGGGCCCCCCATCCTAGGTCTGAAGCGTCTGTTGTGATGGTCTGGCTTGCTTGACATCTGCGAAAGGGTAGCCCTGGGTTTGACTGGCATGCCTGAGCCCACCATAGGAACTCCTGTTTTAAGCATGGAATTAGTGGGATTTCTGTTTCTAGGCTGTGTCTGTGTTGGGACCATAAATTCTTTAGGTACCACTGTAGTTTTCTCATCGTAGTCTGGCAAGTGGGACCAAGATTATGCATGATGCCATGAAGCCCAAGGCCTGCAGTACTTTTCTTGCTGTTAACTTGTTCAGTTTTGTTAGTGCCAAGAAGTAAAGAGGGAGTTCTTTTGTTTTTCTGTAGTTAGGAATGCCATTTGTTTTACTGTGTCCAATTCCGCCCAAGAATGTCCTTGTTTGGGATGGTATCAGCCTTGACTTTTGTAAATTGACTGTGTATCCCAGTGCTTGTAGCAAGTAAATGACCCTTTGTAAATCTGTTGTCAGCTTGCTTTTGTTGTCCCCTTGTAGCAGGCAGTCGCCCAGGTATGGGTAAATTTGAATTCCCTGTAGTCTGCAATGGGCGATTACTGATGCCAGGCATTTTGTGAATACTCTGGGCGCAGTAGATAAGCCAAAGGGCAATGCTGAGAATTGATAGTGCTCTGATCCTGCAAGAAATCTGAGGTATCTTCTGCAGATTGGTCGAATGGGGACGTGCAGGTATGCCTCCTTGAGATCTAGAGTTACCAGCCAACACTCCTTGCCCAGCATGGGAAGAAGTTGCTGTAGGGTCAGCATTTTGAATTTTGGGACAATGATGTATGTATTTAAGGTGGACAGGTCGAGAATTGGTCTCCAACTTTTTTCCTTTCTTGGAACTAGGAATAGTCTGGAGTAGAACCCCTTTCCTTACTCTGCTGTTGGCACTCTTTCCACAGCTCTCATGTTTGCTAACTGCATTATCTGTTGTAGAGCCTCTGTTTTTTGATTTGGAGGTAGATTTGGCATTCCTCTTTGACTGGTAAAGTGTGGAAGTGGAACCGTAACCTTGATCTATGGTTTGTAAAATCCACTTGTCTTTTGTTATATAGTGCCAGTTCTTTGAAAATAAGGTTAACTTTCCGCCTAGAGGAGCTGCTATTTGTTCCCTGGTAGGCGGATTTAGGGTTAAGTCACTGTGGTTGTGTTGATGCAGTGGCAGTGGTTGTGTCTGTGCCTCTGTTGTTACCTTGCCACTGTCGTCCTCTGTAGGCACCTCCTCTGGATTGGTTTCTGCCTCTGGAACGTCTATTCCTGCCCCTCTGAGATCTTGCGGAGTCAGGAAAGGACCAATTTTGGCAGGCCAGTTCCTGCTAAACCTTGGGGGTTGAACCTGCAAGAAATCTTTAACCGTTTGAACAGATTTTGCCTTTTCTTCCATTTTCTTCATAACCTGCTGGGCAGGTGTACCAAACAAACTTGTCTTATCCATAGGAGCATCTAGCAACTTAGCTTTAACATGATTCGGTAAAGCTTGCTCCTTTAGCCATGCATGCCTTCTTATCACTGAGCCAGTCATGGCTGATCTAAATGAAGCCTCCAGTGCATCATAGCCACATTTTAAGGAATGGTTACTAACCTGTTGTATGTTATTTACCATTTCTAATACATATTTCTTATCAAGAGATTCATCAGTGGTTAGCTTTTTAGTTAACTGATCAAGCATAAACTCTTGGTATTGTATCATGTGAAACTGACAGTTTAAAGCTCTAGCTGAGAGAGTAGCTGAAGTGTAGACCTTTTTGCCCCATCTGTCTAATGACCTTGCTTCCCTTTCAGAAGGAATAGGGTTTTTAGCTATGGTCGCTACTGCCTTGGGACCCTGGGATATAGTTTCGGGTCTGCAAGTGGGGCCTTGTAAAGGTGGTGATGAGTGTCTGGCACCCTGTAAAATCTGTCTGGTTTGGCAGGGGCTGGGGTAAAGAATCTGGTGCGAGCAGACATCATTGAAAGCATCATCCACCACAGAGAGAACAGGAGGTATAGCTAAGGGCCTGTGCTGTGGAAGGTGCAGAAAGGTCCTAAGTCTTTTTCTGGAGTCTGAAAATCCTGTTGCTGCCATTGGAACTGCTCTCGCATGGCATGTAAGGTTTCCCCAAAGGAGAATTCTTCTGGTGGGGAAGCAGCTGGAATGGATTCTTCAGCATCAGAGTCTTCAAAATTGGAGAAAGGAGCCTCTGGCTGGTCAGTTATGTCTGATTCATCGGCAGAATCATCAGAGGACACTGGCTCAGGGGGCTCTGCCCTAGGTCTCTTCTCTGGGGCTGAGAGGCCCTGTCTGGGTGAGATTGAGATCCTCTAATTAATGAAATTAAATCTTCTGCCAGAGTAAGCATTTGAGAACTAGAGGAGGGCCTGGTTGTAGGGGTTTAACAGGCACTGTTTTAGTAGTCTTGGCTGCTTTAGCCCTGGCGAAGGCCTTAATGGACATGGCTGCTGGAGGCCTAGCAGCACCACGTGCTGGGGTAGAGACATCCAAGGGAATGGTGTCTGATAAGTCAGTGGCAACCACCGTAGTGGATAAAATTTCTGAGGCCGATTCAAGAGTGGTAGCAGGGGCCTCAGTTGTAGAGATAGATTCAGCTGTACTTTGATCAGTTTTCTCGGTTTCGCCGAAACCGAGACACTCATGGTTTGCTTAACCATGGTTTCGCCGAAACCGCGGATCGCGAGTGTCGGTCTTTATCTTTGCGCTTTTGGCAGATTGGGTAGTCTGAGGATCCAACGGCATAATGTACGCAAAATCAGAACCGAAAACTGTTCAGCAAACTCCGACCGACGCCTAAGCGTCGTCGGTTGAAAGAAGCACAGGCCGAACAGGCTCCTACGCCGTGGGCTGGGCCTAAACAAGGCAGACAATAAGAGTGGAAATCTTTATGAGGTATTTGTTTCCCACAGGTTAAACAATTATTAACTTTTTCTGACATCGGCTGAGGCAAGAAAGAGTCCCCAACGGGGTACTTAGCTTTAGAAGTCTTCGAAGTAGTATTCGGTAGAAGTAATCTCTGGATCCGACCGACCGGCACTTGCGAACAGCTTCTGCTTCGGGCGCCACGCAGCAAGAAAGACTGAGGAAAATGGCGTCGGCTGATGCCTTTATACCCGAAGACCAACAGAGATGACGGGTGAAGTGCGACATCAGCCGAAGCCGGACCCGGACTTTGGAATCCGGCCGACTGAAGGGCTGCCTGACGACAGGACAACCCAGTTGTTATGACTGCAGATGCATCCATGAAGGACATCCAGGACTGCAACAGTGAATACACTTGAACATCTACATTTATGTAAGTATACACAACTGTACTATGTTCTTAGTGTTTCACTGTTGCAGTCATTACATTTCGGTAGATTCCCAAAGATAAGGTTGTGAGGAATGGATTTATGCAGTATTAGGACTGGCTATAAGGCCCTGCAAAACAGCAGTGGCAAAGCCAGCTCTGGATTTAGAGAAAACTGGTAAGTGATGCTTGGTGAAAGAATGAACTGAACTCCAGGTAGCAGCTTCTAGAATATCCCTGGTAGGAACACCTCTAAGAAAGGCTGTAGACGTAGATGCAGCCCTGGTGGAATGAGATCTGATCCCCTGGGGGATAGGTTTTCCATGATGCTTATAACAGAAATGAATACAATGGCTTATCCATTTTGAAATGTTTCGTTTTGAAATAGCCTTCCCCTCTGCCCTAGCAGCAAATGCTACCAGTAGTTTAGATTTTCTTCGATATTTAGTCCTGTCCAAGTAGAATCTAAGTTGTGTGTACATTCAAATGAATGCAGAATCTGCTCCCCCTTTTTCTGTGGATTGGGAAAGAAAGCTGGCAAATGAATGGACTGATTAAGATCCACACTGGATACCACCTTGGGCATGAAGGATGGATTGGTCCTGAGTGACACCTGTCCACATGAAAGATTATGAAAGGCTCCACTGCCACAAGGGCCTGTAATTCAGATATCCTCACAGCTGAACTAATTGCTAAAAGGAAGGCTGTTTTCCAGGAAAGAAATGTTAAGTCTGCAGTAGCAGCTGGCTCGAAAGGAGGTAGAGTAAGTTTCTCCAATACAAAGTTAAGGTCCCAGGCAAAGGTTGGAGCTCTCCTGGGTGTTCTCAAGTTTTTGGCCCCTCTGAGATACTGCTTTAGCAGAGGATGAGAGAAGAGGGAGGGTTCCGTGTTGTAATGAGCTGAAATGGTTGAGGCATGGATTTCAATGGAGGAAAAAAAGACAGGCCCTTGTGAAGCATCTCAGTTAAGTATTGCAAAATCTGAGGTAAATTGGGCGCTGTTGTGCTCATCACTTGAGATTGATTCCAGGCACAGAATTCTTTTCCATTTGTCAGCATAAGATTTTCTAGTACTAGGACTTCACGCTTCCAAAATGACATTTATCACCAGTTTGCTGAGGGATGCTAAGGGGGAATTTAAATGATTAGCCAAGCTGCAAGATTCAATGTTTGGAGCAGAGGGTGCAGAATTTGGTTCTGCTGAGACAGTAAGAAAGGTACCGGAGGCAGGTGCCATGGAGAAATTTGTGACACTGCGCAGGAGTGGGTACCAGTGTTGGTGTGGCCAGTTTGGAGCAATCAAAATCATTTTTGGTTTGTCCCGTTTGACTTAGCAGAACTTTGGAGAGCAGAGGCAGAGAGGGAAAGGCACAGACTAATAGGTTTTTCCAGCTGAAGGACAGAGCATCCACTTTCCAGGCTTTTTTTGTGATGAGTTCTTTTGCAAAATTTGCCCAACTGGTAGTTCTGGAGTGAGGCAAAGAGATCTATGTCTGGGCTCCTCCATTTGCGTGTCAACATGTTGAAAATCCATGGTTCCAGTTTCCATTCGTGTGGGTCCATGAGATTTCTGCTTAGTTAGTCTGCCAAAATATTCAGCTTTCCCGGGAGGAATTGAGCTTGTAGTTGTACTTGGTAGTTCAAAGCTGTGTTCCACAATGCCATGGCTAGTCTGCAGAGGGGGTAGGAATGTGTACCCCCGTTTGTTTATGTACCACATAACCGTGGTGTTGTCAGTCTTTACCAGTAGTTGTCCTGGATGAAGGTAGTCCTTGAAGGCTGTCAGAGCATTCTGTACAGCTAGCATTTCTTTTTGACTGATATGAAGGTGCATTTTATTTGGGCTCCATTTGCCCTGAATGCACTTCCCTGCCAGATGAGCCTCCCATACATAGTCTGATGCATCTGTAGTTAGGGTTTGGGCGGCAGGGGGTGGTGTGAATGGCAGTCCCTTGTTTTGGTGGCAGGCCTCTGCCCACCATAGGAACTCTAGGTGCAAGCAAGGTATGATGGAAATCATTGTTTCCAGGCTGTGACTATGTTGACTCCATAAACTTAAGTACCACTAAAGTTTCCTCATATGCAGTTTTTGCATATGGAATTAGAAGAATGCAGGAGGCCATGAATCCCAAGGCTTGCAGTATTTGTCTTGCAGATAGCAGTGTTTTTGTGGCTGCCTGTTTGAAGTAAGTCACCAAATGAATTTGCTTTTCTGGCGTAAGGAAAGCCATCTGGACAGTTGTATTCAAGCTTGCACCCAGGAATGTAATTTGAGAGAGTACCAGTTATGATTTCTTTTCCTTTATGGTGTACCCTAGACAAGTTAGAACCCTTTTTACAAATGCCAGCTGTTTCAGAAGAGTGGCCTGGTTTTCTGCATGAAGTAGAGAATTGTCCAGGTATGGATATATTTGAATATTTCTTTGCCTGCAAAATGCAATTACTGGAGCCAGGCACTTTGTGAATACCCTGGGCGCAGTAGACAAGCCAAAGGGCAGTGCAGAGAACTGATAATGCAAGTAGCCCACTTTGAAGCAAAGGCATCTTCTGCAAGATTTCCTGATTGGAATATGCAGGTAAGCCTCTTAAATCTAGAGTTGCCAAGCAGGCATCCTTGCCTAGCATAGGAAGCAACTGGTGAAGAATCAGCATCTTGAATTTTGGAATGTCCAGATAGGTGTTTAGAGTAGACCGGTCCAGAATTGGATGCCATGGTTTGTCCTTTCTGGGTACCAGGAAAAGTCTAGAATAGAAACCTTGTCCCTCTTCCTCTTCTGGTACTAGCTGAACAGCCCCCATGTTTAGGGGGGAAAGTACTTGTTTCTGAGCCTCTGCCCACTGACTTGGTGGCAGATCTGGCCACCTGTTTGGAGTTGGCAACGTGTGGAAATGAAATCTGCATCCCTGGGATACTATATTTAAAACCCATTTGTCCTTGGTTATAAGTTGCCAGTTTTTTGCATGAAGAGACAGTCCCCCCCCCCCCCAAATGGGCGGCTGAGAGGTAAGTGCTTGGTAATTGTAATTTTAAAGGAAAGTCATTGAGACCGTTTACCATAGGGTGGTGTCTTATTTCCAGATTTGGAAGTGGAAGCACCCCATTGCTTAGTTCTGAGAGTCCCTTGGGACTGAAACCTTGTGCTTTTTGAGTGTCTGGGTTTGGCTTGAGTGGCTCTGGAAGGAGCTGGAAAGGACCAGTTCTTAGTAGACTAGTGCCTACTAAATCTTGGAGGTTGAACCTGTAAGAAGTCTTTCACAGTTTGCATAGATTTAGCTTTATCGTCCATCTTTTTTAGAACTTCTTCAGCCTTATTGCCAGACAGTCCTGATGTAAAGTAGCATCAAACAGTTTTGCTTTAACATGATCAGGCAGAGATTGTTCCTTAAGCCAAGCATGCCTTCTAAGGACAGAGCCAGTAACAGCAGCCCTGCAAGAGGCCTCTGAAGAATCAAAACCACATTGCAAAGTACGTTTTCTAAACTTGTTCAGCTGAATGCAATAAATCCTTTAAATCTTTATTTTCCACACAGTCAGAAATTAACAATTTTCTGTTTAAGCAGTCCCATGATGTGCTGTTGATATTTTAACATATGGAATTGACAGTTTAAAGCCCCGATTACCAAGGTTGTAGAAGTATAAACTGTTTTACCCCATCTGTCCAGCGTCCTGGAGTCTCTATCAGAAGGGGTAGGATTTTTAGCAGTAGAAGCCTTAATGCCCTTAGGCCCCTAAGAAATTGTTTCTGGATCCACAACAGGATTTTTGAAAAGAAATTTGTGGGAACCAGGAACCCTGTAGTATCTGTCTGGTTTACTAGGGGCCGGAGGCAGGGAATCAGGGGCCATACTGTATTCCAAAAAACACATCAACAGTGTCTAGAACAGGAGGTACAGCCAAAGGCCTATGCTGAGGAAGGAGGAAATCCCTAAGCCTCTTTTTGGATTCAGAAAATTTCTGACTTTCACAGTGAAAATGCTCCCGTAAAGTATGCAAAGTTTCCCCAAAAGAAAAATCCGCGGGGGAGAAGTAGAGGGAATGGAATCCTCTGCATTAGAATCCTCATAAGTAGGTATGGACATATCCAGGTCATTAGAAGAGTCAGAGGAAACAGAGTCCTGTTCAGAAGAGTCATAATTAAGTTCAGCCCTAGGCCTCTTAGAAAGGGGGGTTGACTACCCCTGATTAGAGTAATTAAATCTTCAGCCATTTTCATCATTTGTTTTTTAGGCATAGGGGCCTGTACATGTGGCCTGGGCGTTGTTTTTTTTAGACTTAGATCGAGATTTAGGCCTTAGTATTGAAGGAGGAGTCTGTGCAATATGCAAGTCTGTAGGCCTGAATACACCCTCAGAAGCCGGTGCCTGCACAGCAGCTCCGGACCCATCCAAGGTACAGACATCCGTGGGTTCCATAGGTGAGGAATCTCGCGAATCAGAAATAGCGGGTGTCAGGGGCTGCGAAAGCACCTGAGTACCGGCAAACTGGCGACTGGCTTAGGACAAGCGTCAGCAATTTTGGACCTCAACGGCCTGTCTTTCTTTGTTTTGTCGGTATTCCGGTAGTCGGATGGCTAACAGACATTTCTGGATAATGAAACCAAGATCTGAAATATTTAGAAGCAGAAATGTACCAATGACTGATAGTACGCTGACTAAATAAAGCACAAAACCGACAGCAAGGTACGTCGTGGTCAGGGCCTAGGCAAGGAATACAGTACAAATGAAAATCCTTATGAGATATTTGCTTCCCACAAGTAATACAATTATTAACTTACTGACATCGGTAAGGAGCAAGAAAAAGTTTCCCCAATGGGGTACTTAGCTTTTAGTTGAAGACTTCGGTTCTGAAACTCGAAAATGAAAATTATTAGTCGGCCGACTGGCACTTGCGAACTGCTTCTGCTTCAGGCACCGCACGGCAAGAAAGACTGATTGTAATGGTGTCGGCTGCATGTTTTATACCCCTGATGACCTGACGTCATGGAAGAAGGGACTGCAACTGACGCAGGACCCAAGACTTTGTTAATCAGGCCAACTGAGGGCAACCTGCCAGCAGATTACCCAAATGTAATGACTGCAACAGTGAAACACGAAGAACATCAACTTCACATCTAAAGTTATTAAAAGCAGAGATTTTTCCTCTCAAGAAGAAACTGCAGACAAAACATTCCTCAAACTTTCACAATTTGCAAAAACACACACTAACACACAAACATGAGAATCCAAAATTCTGAAAATTAAATTTGCAGAAGTATGCACTTTTTTTCCGTGCCTACTACCATTTTTCCTATCTTTAATCGAAAATATTAGATTGGAATTAACCAAATGCTTAGCAACAGCAGGATCAACAAAACCTATAGCTTCTGGATCAGTTTCGGAACACTGTACAAATAAATATTTTAAGACCAAGAAACTTTCCTATCCACATTTTTAGGGGAAAGCTGGCTAGTTATCAGGAAAATTAAAGGCAATAACACATACACATCCTCTAAAGGAAAAGTACAGTTGTGTACACTTACCATAAATGTGGATGTTCAAGTGTATTCACTTTTGCAGTCATTACACTTGGGTTATCCTGCTGGCAGGCTACGCTCAGTCGGCCTGAGTTCCAAAGTCTAGGTCCGGCATCGGTTGCAATCACCTCTTCCCTGACGTCAGTGCGCCAGGGGTATAAAAGATGCAGCCAATGCCATTTTCTTCAGCTTTTCTTGCCCCAGATGTCAGGTGCCCTCCAAAAGGGTAGGCAAAAATATGCCAATAAAACATGCATGCACCAAAATATATGTTATACCTTCATCTACAAGCAAATACACCACAGAGATTGTATAGATTAGAGAAGTGCAGATAAGTTCCAGCAAAGATAAGGGGGAAGGTGGGTGGGTAACCTGGACTGCAACAGTGAATACACTCGAACATCTACATTTATGGTAAGTGTACACCAACTGTACTATGTTCTTCGTGTTTCACTGTGGCAGTCATTACACTTGGGTTGAATCCCAAAGCTATGGTTGGGAGGCTGCAGCTAAATAGCATTAGGAGTGGCTATGAGGCCCTGCAAAACTGCAGTGGCAAAGCCTGCCCTGGATTTAGAGTGGTAAATGATAGTGCTTTGTAAAGGTATGCACTGAACTCCAGGTAGCAGCCTCTAAAATGCCTTTGGTTGGTACTCCCCTGAGGAAGGCTGCTGAAGTGGCTGCTGCTCTGGTTGAATGTGGCCTAATGCCCTTAGGCACTGGCTTGCCATGTTGTGAATAGCAGAAACGGATGCAGTGGCCTATCCACTTTTAAATAGTCAGCTTAGAGATGGCCTTTCCTTGTGATCCTGCAGCATATGCCACTAGTAGTTGCTCAGTCGGTCAAAGCTTTGGTTCTGTTCAAGTAGAAGTGTAGCTGTCTATGTCTAAAGAATGCAGAATTCTCTTCCCCTTATTCTGTGGGTTTGGATAGAAAGTAGGCAGATGAATAGTTTGATTAAGGGCCACACTTGACACTACCTTAGGCATAAATGTCGGGTTTGTCCTCAGAGAAACCCTGTCTGGATAAAAAAATAAATAAAAGGCTCCACAGCCATGAGTGCCTGTAGCTCCGAGACTAGTCTTGCAGAGGTTATTACTAGGAGCAGAGCTGTTTTCCAAGATGAACATTTTATATCAGCTGTAGCGGCTGGCTCAAAAGGAGGCAGGGTGAGTTTTTCCAAAGCAAAATTGAGGTCCCATGCAGGTATTGGTGATCTCCTTGGAGGCCTTAAGTTTTTGGCTCCTCTGAGGTACTGCTTTAACAAAGTATGAGAAAAGATTGGTGGCTCTGTAATGTAATGAGCCGAAATGGCAGAGGCATGAATTTTAATTGATGAAAACGATAGGCCTTTGTCCAGCATCTCAGTTAAGTGTTGCAAAATCTGAGGAATATTTGGTACAGCGGTGTCAATTCCTTGTGACTGGTTCCATGCACAGAATCTCTTCCATTTTCCGGTGTAAGATTTTCTGGTACTAGGCCTTCTGGCCTCCAAAATGACATCCATCACAGATTTAGAGAGAGGTGCGTTTTGTAGGACTACATTATCCGCCATGCTGCCAGATTTAAGGTCTTGAGTTGGCTGTGTAGGATCGGATTGTTTTGTTGGGACAGCAGATGAGGTATTTGAGGCAAGGTCCAAGCCGGGCATTGAGTCAAGTTCCTTAGGATTGGATACCAGTACTGGCGGGGCAAGTCTGGGGCAAACAGTATCATCTTTGGCTTCTCTTGTCTGACCTTTAGGAGTACCTTGGGGAGGAGAGGCAGTGGAGGAAAGGCATATACTGTTAAGTTTTCCGAATTGAAAGATAGGGCGTTCCTTTCCATGCTTGTCTGTGAAAAGTCCTTGTGCAGAATCTTTTTAGTTGGTAGTGGTGAGGAGAAGCAAATATAGATCTATATCCGGGCATCCCCATTTCCTTGTTATCATACTGAAGACTTGTGGATCCAATGAGGTTTCTGCTCAGTTCGTCTGCCACAGTATTCATCTTTCCTGGCAGGAATTGTGCCTGAAGATGCACTTGGTAAGTCAATGCTGTGTCCCACAAAGTCATGGCCAGTATGCAAAGGGGGTAAGAATGAGTGCCTCCCTGCTTGTTTATATACCACATGACCATGGTGTTGTCTATCATTAGTTGTCCCAGATGAAGTAGGTCCTTGAAGGCTGTCAGGGCATTCTGAACAGCTAGCATCTCTTTTTGATTGATATGCAGATGCATTTGGTTTGTGGACCATGTGCCTTGAGTACATCTTCCTGCCATGTGGGCCCCCCCCCAGGCATAATCTGATGCATCCGTTAATGTCTGCCTGGCTAGGGGTAAAATGAATGGTTGTCCCTTGTTCTGGTGACAAGCCTTCGCCCACCATCGAAACTCTTGCTGCAGGCAGGGAATGAGGGTAATTGTTGTTTCCAGGCTGTGGCAATGTTGGGCCCAAACATTTTTTAGGTACCAATGAAGTTTCCCCATATGCAGTCTCACATATGGAATTAGTAGAATGCAGGATGCCATGAAGCCCAAAGCCTGCAGAATATTTCTTGCAGACAACTGGGTCTTTGTTGCCAACAGTTTGAAATATGTAGTCAGTTGTCTTTGTTTGTCTGGCGTGAGATAAGCCATCTGGGCAGTTGTATTTAAGCTTGCACCCAGGAATATCTCTTGAAAGAGTACTAGTTTTGATTTCTTTTCGTTGACTGTGTACCCTAGGCCTGTTAGAAATTTCTTTACAAATGCCAGATGCTGTAGTAGAATGTCTTTGTTCTCTGCTTGAATGAGGCAGTCAAAGGATATATTTGTATTCCTCTGTCTACAGAATGCAATTACTGGTGCCAGGCAGTTTGTGAAGACCCTGGGTGCAGTAGATAATCCAAAGGGCAGTACAGAGAATTGGTAGTGCATTGAGCCAGCTTTGAATCTGAGGTATCTTCTGCAATGTTTGTCTGATTGGGACATGCAGGTATGCCTTTTTTAAGTCTAAAGTCACAAGCCAAGCGTTCTTGCCCAGCATGGGCAGAAGCTGCTGTAGAGTCAACATTTTGAACTTTGGTATATCCAGATGTGTGTTTAGAATAATAGGTCCAGTATTAGTCTCCAGGTCTTGTCCTTTCTTGGTACCAAGAACAGTCTTGAATAAAATCCTTGTCCCTGCACTTGCTCTAGTACTTGTTGAATGACCCTCATGTCCATGAGATAAGACTTGTTTTTGTGCCTCTGCCCATTGATGTTTTGGCAGGTCTGGCCAGCTGTTTGTCCTTGGCAGGGTATGGAAGTGAAACTTATAGCCTTGTGACACTTTGTCTAGGACCAATTTGTCCTGTGTTATGTGCCAATTTTGAGAAAAAAAGTGCTAGTTTCCCCCCTAAAGGTGCTGCCAGAAGATAAGTGCTTGGTGCAGGCAGGGGGAAGTCATTGGGACTGTTTCCTGTATGGCTGTGATTTGTCTTCTCCACTTTTGGAGGTAGAAGTACCCCATTGTTTAGACCTGTACGAACCTTGGGGCTGGGATCTGCCTCTTGGGCGTCTGTATCTGTCCCTTTGTGGTCTGTCTGACACTGGAAAGGACCAATTTTTTGTAGGCCAGTGTCTGCTAAATCTTGGGAGGTTGTACCTGTAAAAAATCTTTAACAGTTTGCATAGATTTAGCTTTGTTCTCCATTTTCTTTAACACCTCCTCTGCTTTAACACCAAACAAGGTATCATGCTGTAATGGGGCATCTAATAATTTTGCTTAGACATGGTCAGGCAGATTTTGTTCCTTTAACCAAGCATGCCTCCTGATGACAGCACCCGTAACAATGGCCCTACAGGAGGCCTCCAAGGAATCAAAACCACATTGCAAAGTATGCTTTCCAACTTGCTCAGCTGCATGCAATAAATCCTGCATTTCTTTGTTATCTGTACCTTCAGAATTTATCAATATTTTCTGTTTAAGCAGTGACATAATATATTGTTGATATTTGAGCATATGGAACTGACAATTTAAAGCCCTTATAGCCAAGGTAGCAGAGGTGTAAATCTTCTTCCCCCTTCTGTCCAATGCCCTAAAATCCCTGTCAGAGGGGGTAGGGTTTTTTGCAGTGGATGCCTTGACCCCTTTGGGACCCTGAGATATAGTTTCTGGGTCAGCAGCAGGGTTTTTGAAAAGGAATTTATGAGAGTCAGGAATGCTGTAGTATCTGTCCGGCTTAACAGGAGCAGGAGGTAAGGAGTCAGGGGTCAGACTGGACTCTGAAAATACATCTACAATGCCTAACACAGGTGGAATAGCTAGGGGCCTGTGTTGTGGGAGTAAGAGGAAGTCTCTGAGTCTTTTCTTAGATTCTGAATAATCTTGGCTCTCCCAGTGGAAATGTTCCCTCATGGTATGCAAGGTTTCCCCCAAAAGAGTAATCCTCAGGAGGAGAGGCTGAAGGGATAGATTCTTCAGCATCAGAATCCTCATAGGGAGGAAGAGAGTATCCCGGATCAGAAGAGGAATCAGATGAAATGGAAACCTGATCTGAAGATTCATTGCCTCTTGCCTAGGCCTCTTAGGAGGGGGATGGGAACCCCTGATCAAAGTACTCAAGTCTTTGGCCATTTTGAGCATCTGTTTTTTGGGCATGGAGGCCTGATCATGAGGCTGTTGTACTTGTTTCTTTGTCTTTAAAGGTGCTTTAATGTATAATTGAGTAAGTCTGAAAACACCCTCAGAAGCAGATGCCTGCTCAGCGGTTCCAGACCCATCTGAGGGAATAGTCTCCGAAGGTCCAATACCTTAAGCTTCCAGCGGCCTAAGCGACTCCACGTGGGAGTCTGTAGCAGCCTGCAGGTCCAAAGTAGCGGGCGTCAGGGGCTGCAAAAGCACCTCACTGAGAACCGGCGACTGGCTTAGAGGAAGCCTTGTTGTCCGTTTTGGACCTCTGATGCCTTTTCTTTTTCTTTGCGTTTCTTGTGAATTCCAGTAGTCGGAGTGCTATCCGACGGCATCGTGTAATTAAATCTTCTGCCAAAATAGTGAAATGCAAAACCGTACTGACGGTTAATAGTGCACTGGTTAAATTTAGCACAAAACCGACAACTAGCAACGTCGTGGTCAGGACCTAAGCAAGGAATACAGTAAGAATGAAAGTCCTTATGAGGTATTTGCTTCCCCACAAGAAATACAATTAACAACTGGTCTGGAGCAAGAAAAAAGTTTTCCCCAATGGGGTACTTAGCTTTTAATGAAGACGTCAGATCTGAAATTCAGACACGAAAAACTAAGAAGTCGGCCGACCGGCACTTACCAACTGCTTCTGCTTTGGGCACCATGCGGCAAGAAAGACTGAAGAAAATGGCGTCGGCTGCATCTTTTATACCCCTGGCACACTGACGTCAGGGAAGAGGCAACAGCAACAGATGCCGGACCTAGACTTTGGAACTCAGGCCGACAGAGGGTAGCCTACCAGCAGGATAACCCAAGTATAATGACTGCGACAGTGAAACACGAAGAACATTGCAGCAGAAGTAGGTGTACACTGTAGGCCCAGAAATGAAAGCACAAGCAGACTGCTGTCCAGCCTCAGAGGAGCGTAGTCTTCAGTGGCAGTAAAGCTCTGAAGGGCATTGTGCCCAAACTTGCTTTTTACACAATTCAGCTTGAACTGCTTCAAAGACAGAGCATGGAAGGTGCCCTGAAGTTATGGAAACTGGCAGACTCTTACAGCCTCAGCAGGACATAATCCGTATAGCTAAACATACTGCAGCAGTGATCAATATGATGAACATCTAACATGCTTATGTTTTTTGGTGTCAGGCCCACTTAAGCAGTAAGCAGGTGACACCATGCAATGTACGGGTGCAGTTTCCTACACCTTGCGCGAGACTTCGAGGAATGATGCCAGGTTGCGTCAGGTGGAAAGGGTGAACAATCATAAGATCTCATCAACAAAAGGCCCCTAGCATTAGATGAAGGGACTGCAGAACAGTTCCTCCTGCATTGTTGATTCTTCCCTATGATTACTTACAGAAAAAGCCATGCATCTGCTACATCAGAAGATGGCACAGAACAAAAAATATGAAATTAACCCATTTAACAAACATCTGGAGATGCAGGAAGTCTTGCCCATAGGATATCAACAAACAGAAAACTTCACAAACTCATGGCTGTGAAATTCAGGCCACAGGGAATGGAATCTGACTAGCTCCATGCATTATGAACAAGTATGCACAGGAAGTACAGCTGTGTGTACACTTACCATAAATGTAGATGCTGGGGTGTATTCACTGTTGCAGTCATCACATCTGGGTTACCCCCTGCCAGGGTAGCCCTCAGCCGGCCCGAATACTAGAGGCTTAGTATTTGTGCCAGTTGCAGTCGCTTCAGTACTGACGTCAGGTTGTAAAGTAAGGCAGCTATTGCATTAGTTTTCCTTGCCCTAACTTGTCAGGGGCCCCCTAGTAGGAGGCAGGTTCTGGTGGAAGAACCCAGCCAGTAGAAAGTAAATACAATAAGTCCCTTGTAAGAAAGGAGAAGAGAAGAGAGGGGGGATGGAGGGAGGGAAACTAGGACTGCAACAGTGAATATACTCTAACATCTACATTTATGTTAAGTGTACACAACTGTACTATGTTCTTCGTGTTTCACTGTTGCTGTCATCACATTTAGATAGATTCCCAAAGCTGATGAAAAGGGTTGAGGCAGTCAAGGAAACTAGGGGCTGGCTAGGATGCCCTGCAAGACTGTGGAGGCAAACCCTGCCCTGGATTTGAAGAGAGGTAGGTGGTAGTGTTTGGTAAAAGTGTGAACAGATGTCCAGGTGGCAGCCTCCAGGATGTCCCTGGTGGGGAATCCTTTGAGGAAAGCTGCAGAGGTGGAGGCTGTTCTGATGGAGTGAGTTCTGACCCCCTTGGGGGGAGGCTTTCCATGTTGCTTGTAGCAGAAATTGATGCAGTGTGCTATCCATTTAGAAATGGTTTGTCTGGAGATGGCTTTGCCTTCTGCCCCTGTAGCAAAGCTAACCAGCAATTGCTCAGACTTTCTGAAGGATTTTGTCCTGTCTAGACAGAATCAGAGTTTTCTGTGCACATCAAGAGTGTGTAGGATCCTTTCCCCCTTGTTCTGGGGATGAGGCAAAAAGGTGGGCAAGTGAATGGATTTGTTGAGAGCCACACTGGACACAACCTTAGGCATGGAGGGGTTAATCCCGAGGGATACCCTGTCAGTATGGAAGATGAAGGGTTCCACAGCCATGACTGCTTGAAGCTCGGAGACTCTTCTGGCTGAAGTTATGGCCAGAAGGAAAGCTGTACGCCAGGAGAGAAATTTTAGCTTTGCAGAGGAGGGAGAAAAGGGGCTGCTCAGTGAGAAAATGAGCAGAGATAAGAGGCATGAATTTTAAATGGAAAAAGAGAGGGCAGTGTCTAGCAGGTCAGCCAAGTAATCCAGGATACCAGGGCAGGAGGGGCTGTTCCGCACTGGCTCCCTTAGCCTGAATCCAGGTGCAGAACCATTTCCATTTGTCCACATAAGACTTTCTAGTGCTAGGGTGTCTGGCCTCATGTATAACATCTAGAACCTGTTTACTGAAGATGGCAGATTTATCAGGGTTAATGGAATAAGCCAAGCTGCCAAATGGAGGGCCTGCAATTGGGGATGCATGAATTCCCCTTCCCTCTGGGTCAGGAGGTTTGGAAACTGAGGAAGATGCTAAAGTGACAGAGGGGACAGGCTGTGCAGCAAGGGGTACCAGTGCTGGCGAGGCCAGTCTGGAGCTATAAGAATTGTCCTTGGTTTTTCCTCCATTATTTTGAGCAGCACCCTGGGGATGGATGAAAGGAATTGGTGGGATGGAATAGACCACCCAAGAGAAGGACAGGGCATCCACTTTTCAAGCCATGTGGTGATGCTCCCTGGTGCAGAATTTGCTGAGCTGATGTTTGGTGTGGGAGGCAAAGAGGTAGACCCTCGGGGTGCCCCATTTATGAGATATTAGAGTGAAGGCTCTTCTGTTGAGCTGCCACTCCTGGAGGTCCAGAAGATTTCTGCTTAATTGGTCTGCCAGAGAGTTGAGAGAACCTGGTAGGAATTGTGCTAACAGGTGGAGCTGCATGGCAGAGGCTGCATGCCAAAAGACCATCGCCAGCCTGCATAGGGGGTAGGAGTGAGTTCCTCCCTGCTTGCTGATATACCACATCACAGTGGTGTCTGTTTTGATGAGGAGAGCCCCTGGGGAGAGAAGGGGCTTGAAAGCTATCAAGGCGTGCTGGGCAGCTATCATCTCTTTTTGGAAAAGAGAAATATAAGTACAGTTGTGTACACTTACCATAAATGTAGATGTTAGTGTGTATTCACTGTTGCAGTCATCACATTTGGGTTATCTGGCTGCAGGTAGCTCTCAGCCGGCTTGAATACCAGAGTCTTCGGATTCCTGCGTCAGATGCGGTGTCATCCATGACGTCAGGGGTATAAAACATGCAGCCAACGCCATTATATCAGTTTTTCTTGCCCCAGATGTCAGGTGTTCCCCACAATGGGAAGCAATTATATGTTATGGTACACCTCCATCAGAAAGCAAATACACCAGAAAACTTAAATATACCAAAGAAGGAAAGGTAGAGCCAAGAGAAGTCAGGGGGCTGGACGGAGGGTAACCAGGACTGCAACAGTGAAAACACTTGAACATCTACATTTATGGTAAGTGTACACAACTGTAATATGTTCTTCGTGTTTCACTGTTGCAGTCATCACGTTTGGGTTGATTCCCCGGGG